>NW_021604704.1:3737570-3741931 GCF_004785775.1 Grammomys surdaster
TTCTTTCTTTCTTTCTTTCTTTCTTTCTTTCTTTCTTTCTTTCTTTCTTTCTTTCTTTCTTTCAGATGAGGTTTTACTATGTAGCCTTGGCTGGACTGGAACTCTCTATGTAGTCCAAGCTGGCCTATAGTTCACACAGATCTCCTGGCTTCTGCCTCTTACATTCTATGATCATTATTACTTTAAAATAATAGCTTCTAAAATGTCATAGTTTCAGCATCAAACACAGTAAGTCATAGATAGAACCAGTGTAAAGTTCTTTGGGAAGGTGGTGCACACCTTCAATGCCAGCACTCAGAACACAGGTGGATCTCTGATTTCAAGGCCAGCCTGGTCTACAGAGTGAGGTCCAGGACAGCCAGGGCTATACAGAGAAACAAAACAAAACAAACAACAACAACGACAACAAAGAAAGTTCTTTGGGATTCTAAATTAGGTATGATATATTTATGTATATGAAATATACATAATAAAATGGTATAATGAAATAAGTATGAAAGAATTGTGAGTTCAAAAGGTTCAAGATCGGGCTGGAGAGATGGCTCAGCGGTTAAGAGCACTGACTGCTCTTCCAGAGGTCCTGAGTTCAAATCCCAGCAACCACATGGTGGCTCACAACCACCCATAACGAGATTCGATGCCCTCTTCTGGTGTATCTGAAGACAGCTACAGTGTACTCATAAATAAAATAAATAATAAATAAACAAATCTTTAAAAAAAAAAAAGGTTCAAGATCTTTGAAATTGAATAACATTTTTCAAATGGTTAATGTTAGATGTCCTCGCGCAGCTTAGAACAGACCACACCAGATCAAACGGTTCCAAGGGGAGGGGGTTATTCAGGAGATAGGGCAAAGGAGGGGGGAAAGAAATAGAGGAAGAAGATAGATGGAGGAAGAGAGAGAGAGAGAGAGAGAGAGAGAGAGAGAGAGAGAGAGAGAGAGAGAGAGAAAGGCCGGGCATGACCACGTGGAGAGAGGGGAAGTGGGGAGGGGCGAGAGGACAGAGAGAAGCTAGAGGCAAGAGAGGAGGGGGCAAGTAGCCCCTTTTATAATGGGCAGGCCTACCTGGCTGTTGCCAGGTAACTGTGGGGAGGAGCATACCTGGGTGTTGCCAGGTAACTGTGGTGGTGGTGGTGTTTAGACAGAATACTAACATTTAACAAAGTCAGAGAGCTAGATATTGATTCCTAGCTCCTATATGACAGAAATGATAATATCCTCTACCTCTTGCCTTAGCTACTATCTCACTGCTGTTACAGAACACCTGAGCAAGCAGCTTAACTCAAGTTCACAGTCCATTGTGCCTGGGAAGGCATGGTGGTGAGATTGGCTCTAGCTGGACAAGAGTATGAAGACGCATGTCATGTTTATGTCCTCAGTCAGGGGACAGAGAGGTGAATGCTGGTGCTCACCTCAATTTGTCCTTTTTTTTAGTGACAATTCTGGAATTTGATTTCTTTTATTAATAAAACACAGCGATATTATAAGAACGTGTTTTAATTTTAATCTCAGATGTGAATATATGTGGCTATGGGGCTGCTTCAGACTGTCCATAGCAGCTGACTATGATTTGCCTAGTGCTCTAGCAGAGGCACAGTTTTGTCAGAAGCAATTGTGTGAGGTTTGGAGATCTGGAAATTTCTCAGAGGGTATATAAATGATAGAGCCCTGGTGGGGGGTGATTGGTTAGTGGTTGTTCAAGGGGGGGTGTTATTTGCAGTTTGTTAGTTGTGCTCAGAGAAGAAACTGGAGGAAAGGAATTAGATTCAGGGATCTCTCTCCTCTCCATCCTTCTTTCTCTCCTATCTAGTGATGGGGGTAAAGTGGGGTCGTGGGAGTAAAGGTTGGGAAAAAGAAGAACCCACAGAGTAGCAAAGACTAGCTACAAGAGTAAAGATATGTATGGGAGTGAGGACGGCAGGTACTTTAGCTGGGTACTCTTCAGGAAATAGGTGGGCTAGAAGCCTGGTGAACATGGCTGTCTATGGAAGAAAAGCTAGAAAGTTCTTCCAAATTTTTACTTTTAGGCATGAGAAACAGTAAGTGCAAAGGACCTGGGGCAGGGAAGAGCTTGGTGGAAGGCTAAGGTGACTGGAGAATATTGCAGATGAGATCACAGATCGTGGAGGTAGGAAAGCACCAGGGCCCTGGATGACAGCTCTTTAGATTTCTCTAGAAGACCAATGCTAGTGTCTGTCCACATAGTGCTCAGAATACTGTACTGCCCAGGGGTGCTAACCTGGAATCCACCATGTCCCAGGAGATCCTTAGATGCACCAAGAAGCCCACCACCGGTTGAAAAGGTATGTAGCTAAGGTAGTGTCTGATCGGGCAGAGGTGCCAATATGGAGGGTCTTAGTTTCCAATGGGTAGTCAAAGGCAACAGAAACAAAGAGAAACATTGAAGGTTACAGTAGAGGAGTGAAGGACACCAAGAGGAGGTGGGTGGGGCTCATCTTTCCTTTGGAAACTTTGACATTAACAAAGACAAAGAAGCCTTGTCTTGCAAAGTTAGCTACCTTGCTACATTTTGTAGCTCAAGGTCAGTGCTTTCTCAAAGACCTCTGATGATGCCTGCTTGATTGGATGGCTTCTGTGCTCCCTCCAGGTGCTGTGAGGAACACTTTGTATATCTTCCCAGGGTGGGCCTTCCTTATTGAGCTTCATTTAGAAGTGAAGTTCAGAAACAGAAAGTATATTAGCATCACTTTATATCTGATTGTTTTTGTTTTGTTGTTGAGATAGGATCTCATATATTCCTGCCTGGCCTGATATTTAGACCACTAAAGCCTCCAACTTGAGCTATTCCCCTTGCCTCTCCCTCCTGTAATCTCAGAACTTGGGAGGCTAAAGCAGAAGGATTAGGAGTTCATAGAGAGCTTTGACTACATAGTGAGGTGGAGGCCATCTTGAGTTACCTGAGAGGTTGTCTAAAAGAAGGAGGAAGAGAAGGAAAATGGCGAGGAGGAGAGGAGGTACATGTTATCATCTGGCAGGACAAGGCCAGATGGTATTTGCTTGTGGCCTGGTGGCAGCAAGTCCAGGGCCTTTTTGCTCACTTTCCAACATTAGTCCTCTTCCCTCTAGCTATGACAAAAAACTGCTCCCAAAGCATTTTTGTGCCTGTCCTCAGTGTTCCAGGTTAGCCCATGGTTCTTCCTTGTGAGGTCCAGCTTCCCTTTCCTGTGTCATTCTTTCTCTCCAGAGCCACTGGTCACATCCACTGTGGTCTATGAGAAAGCCTGTCTATGCTGGCTTAATGGACAGCAGAGAAACACTGCCTCTAATATAAGAATGTCCCCTTTGGGTCCTATTTGGCTCTTAAAATCAGAGGACAGTCCTGCACAATTGGGGGAGGCTGTACAGGACAGTGGTAAACAGAGCAAGCTCTAGTTCCACGAACTGATTGCCTTTGGCTAAGTCAGTATCTCTTGGTTACCATTTTCCATCCACCTCTAAAGCAGGGGAAGTGCTCCTTACCTGCAAGGCTTGTGACAGTTCAACACATAACTGGAATTGAAGGTTCAACTGGTGGAAATCCTAGGGCACTTCAGGAAAGCTCCTGCAGCCCCTTCAGGCCCATTCTCCTCTCCCTTCTGCTCCACCCTGGCTCCTTGTTTCACTTCTACATGGCTTTGGCCAATGGTAAGCCCCGGCATGACATGCAAGGAGGATGCTGGGGAGGCAGAGGCTCCGGTTCCCTGCCTTTTCTCTCCTAGGTGTGTTGTCTTCCCTAAGAGAAAGCTGTGATTCTTCCTAAGGAGGCACTGGGCAAGATTTTCTTCTGGGTCTAGTAGCACAGTGGGAACTTCCAAAGGGACTCCTTCTTGATGACCTCCTTCTTTCAGTTCCGGTGGTCACTTCCGTACAAGGACTTCAGGAAACAGCAAGTAAAATACTTTTTATTTGTTTGTTTATCTTGTTTTTGAGACAGGGTCTCATGTAGCTAGGCTGGGCTCGAACTCAATATGTAGCTGAGACTAACTTTGAACCCCCAAGCCTCCTACCTCTACATCCCAAGTGCTAGGAATGCAGACATGAGCCACCAGGGTCTGCTCTCATATGCTGTCTGGTTATTTTGTTCATAAACAAAACAAGAAAGTGTTATGTGGGGCGGGGGGCTGGGGAGATGGTTCAGCAGTTAAGGGTGTTCACTGTTCTTGCAAAGGACCTGGATTTGGCTCCCAGAATCCTCTGTAACTCCAGTCCCAGGGTACTCAACACCTTTCTGATCTCTTCTAGCTCCTGCATGCATGTGGTACACATATACTTAGGCACATACACACTAAAATAAATAAGTGGGTTTTTTAAATTTTATTTATTTATTTATTTATTTATTTATTTATTTATTTATTTATTT
>NW_021604704.1:3741941-3809492 GCF_004785775.1 Grammomys surdaster
TTTATTTATTTATTTATTTATTTATTTATTTATTTATTTATTTATTTATTTTTGGTTTTGGTTTTTCAAGAAAGGGTTTCTCTGTGTAGCCTTGGCTGTCCTGGAACTCACTCTGTAGACCAGGCTGGCCTGGAACTCTTGAACTCAGAAATCCACCTGCCTCTGCCTCCCAAGTGCTGGGATTAAAGGCGTGCACCACCACCGCCCAGCTAAGTGGGTTTTTTAAAAACAACAACAACAACAACAACCACAAAGTACCAGGGCATGGTGGTGCATGTTTTTTTATTCTAGCACTCCAGAGGCTAAGGTGGGTGGATCTTTGTGAGTTCAAGGCCAGCCTGATATACAGAGTGAGATTCTGTTTCAAACAATCAAACAAACAAATAAAAAAAAACTGTGTGACTGCAAGGCATTTGTTACTGTGATTACTTTGACTAATGCCTAGTGGTAAGAAAATGACTATAAAACTGATACTGGGGCTGGGGCTCAGCCAAGGGGAGTGATTGCTTAGCATGTAGAAGGCCATGGAATCCATCCCCAGCACTGCATAAACCCTGCATGGCACCACACACTTGCCTGTAATAAAAACATTAATGATGGAGACAGGAAGATAAGGAATTTGAAGCTACCCTTGGCAACATGAGAGTTCAAGAGCATCTGGGATCCATGAGATCCTGTTTCAAGAACAAAGCAAAGACAAAACAAAACAAGAGCCATGTAGGAAAGCCCTCTGACTACTATTTCCCTCCAGTGTTTGTCCTATTTAAGTTTATGGATTACAATTTCAAAACACAGTACAATTACAGAGAATGTGAGAAAAGAGTGTTTTTTAGGCATGTGAATTTTGGGCAAAGGCCCTCTGTGGCAGCCTCTTTTCCATCACAGGACAATTTAAGAGCTGTATTTTCTTTTTGTTTGGTAGGTTTTCAAGACAAGGTTTGGCTGTGTAGCCCAGGATGGCCTTGAACTCATACTGTCTCAGATTTCCAATTGCTAAGATTACAGACCCACACACTTAGCTGAGGACTAATACAGTCTTTAGGTTGTATACCCATAGTCTCATTTAGGACTCCAGCTGCTGCACTTTGTATCCAGGCACACTGGTTGTTCCAAACAGTGAAGAACTCTCGGATATAAATTCTCTCTTCTTGGTCTATGAATTGTAAGCACGAACACAACTAAGATCTCTGTCACTCTATTCATTTCTGGTCTGGTTTTCCCCTCAGGTAACCTGACTAAGTCTTAGTGCTGGTGAATAGAGAAAAACCATCCCCCTCAGCACTGGTTCGAGAGTGTAATTAAACTTTTGATGGCTTTATACCTGGAGGCAGCAGTTTCTGTGAACTGAACCCTCAGACATCTGCACAAAGTGTCAATGTGTTTGTGGCGTGTCTTCTCTTGAAATTTCCCTCACCCACCTCTTCTTGATTGTCGTGCAACTTCCTTCCTACTTGCATAAGAAATGTTCCCACTGGTTCTGACTTTTCCTGTGTGCGTGCATATGTGTATGTGTGTCCGAGCACACACACACTCACACGTGCCTGCGTGTGCATGTGGAGGTCACAAGTTGATAGTGAATGTCTTTGTATATCTTTTTCCACCTTGATTTTTTGAGACAGGCTCTCTCACTGAACCTGGCACTTGACAATTAGGCTAGGCTGATTGGCCAGCAACTCCTAGGAATCCTCCTGCCTTGGCCTCTCTGCCTCCCTGGTGTTAGGTTTACAAGTACTGTCTTCCATGCCTGTTTTTTTTTAAGGTGGTTGTTAGAGATCTGGACTCAGGTCGTCATATTTGCCTGGCTGTCCTTTCAGTTTACTAGCTGAGCAATCTCCTGAGCCCTGGTTCTAGCTTTCCTAGGACGAATTCTCTACTACAGTTTGGATCTGGAGCACCCCCCCACACACACACACACATAGCCCACGCATCAAAGGCTTGCTTATCAGCCCATCGATAAGCCTTTGAGAGCAGCACAGGGCCTTTCTCAGCCTACATATGCATGACCTAGGGACTTAGGTGCTAGACACTCAATTTTCCCCAAATGTCAACCGAGACAGTGGGCTCTCCGATTCATTTCATCACGTTGGTCATGATCAAAGATGGGACTATACACGATAAGGCAATGTAAAACTAAGCTTTTATGTTTTAAGGAGAATTAAAGGTCAGAGAAAGGCCCAAGAGTGTTGGAAGGATGGACGCCTGACAGGGAAAAGCCACACACACAGCTTCTATAGTTTGAAGACCTGAGTGAGTGGCTGCTGGGATGCTTGTCTAGCAATTTGTTTTTACACATACTGCTTGCTTAGTTAGGAAGTGGTTGAAGCCCCTCCGCCAGGCATCCACCTATCCATCTCTGACTTCTGCTTAGTTAGCTATTGATTGGCTTGGCTGCTGACCTTTAGACCCAGTTAGTGTTGCGATTCTCTGATTACACAGGTGTTGCTGATGCCAGCCCTTGGCTGGGTCCGATAGCTGTAAATTCGATTGGGATGTCTTTATTCTCATGGTTACATGGCCATCTTGAAGTTTGACAAGGATGGGAAACTAACTCCTACCATATCTCTACCAAGATATAGCTGCAGTCTTTTTTGGTTAGCTTGTATCCACCTCATTGTCTCTGGGCCTCCAAGTCTGGGATATATGGGGGCTTTTTAAGAAGCTGTTTTTACCCATAATTAAGTCTACTGGAGTTAGCCGCATGTGTTTCTCAGGCACTGGGGGTATAGGGAGTTGAGTCAGTTGGAGTCTGCCAACACTGTTTCACCCATAGCCTTTCCTTTTACCCAACTGCAAGCCCTCTTATTTCTCATCCCTAATATTCCTGACTTGGCCATTTTAACCCCAGGATTCTTTTTAACCCTAATGTCCACTTACACATCAGAACCTTTAAGAAGTAGGATCTATGGGAGAAAGGTCACTGGGAGCATGACCTTGAAGAAAATATTGGGATGCTGATCTCTTATATTTTTGGTTGTGAGCCTAGCCTTTAATGGCTGAGCCATCTCTCCAGCCCATGATACTGATCTCTCTTGTGAAATAGACAGGCTTCCTCTGATACCCAGGGGCAAAGCAACAGGACCAAGAACCCATGAACTGACACCACACACTGATCCAAAGCAAACCCTTTCCTCTTCCCAAGTTGATTCTCTCATTCTTCTTTTGTGTCTCAAATATAATTTTCTTTCTCTCCCTCCTTCCCTCCCTCCCTCCTTCCCTTCCTCCCTCCCTCCCTCTTTCCTTTCCCCATCCCCCTTCCTCTTCCTCCTCCTCCTCCTCCTCCTCCTCCTCCTCCTCCTCCTCCTCCTCCTCTTCTTCTTCTTCTTCTTCTTCTTCTTCTTCTTCTTTTTTGTTTTTTTCGAGACAGGGGTTTCTCTGTATAGTCCTGGCTGTCCTAGAACTCACTCTGTAGACCAGGCTGGCCTCGAACTCAGAAATCTGTCTGCCTCTGCCTCCCAAGTGCTGGGATTAAAGGTGTGTGCCACCACTGCCCGGCTCCCCTTCTTTTTTAGATAGGATTTTGCTATGTATCCCAAGCTGACCTCAAACTCATGCTCTGCTTGTCTTAGCCCCCTGAATGCTGGGATTTCAACTAGCATTCTTGAGAGTGTATTTGTACTCTATTGCCCAATATCCTCTTAGTTCATATATTTGTTATCTTTTGTTATATTACTTTTCCTGGGGCAATGTGAACAAATGTCTACTCACTCTAGATTGGACAACAGACCCAAGAAATGATCCCATCCCAGTCTAGCTTAGTGAATGAGTTTTATTAGGGTAACTTACAGAAGCATGGATGACTTGGGGAGCAGCTTTATCAACCCATAGGCCACCACATTATGGGTGATGACTCAAAAAAGCTAGGTTCTACCCCGTGCAACATACAGGTAGCTCCACTAGCAACTGTTCACTACAGGCTTGTGACTCTTAGAAATGTCTACATTTCGTCGGCTTACTGGGTCTTATAAGTCTGTCTCCTCTGTCCAAGGGAAAAATGTTTCAATCAGAGGAAATAGGCAAAACATTTTGACTCACAGAGTCAAGTCTTGAACCAGCAGTGTGGGTAAATCAAGTTACCTCTTGTCCATGGCTGCAGGATTTGGCTCATATAAACTCTGAAGTGCTATATACATACAGGTTGTTTCATTTTTTTCTTTTCTTTTTCTTTGTTTCCTTTCCCTTTCTTTCTTTCTTTCTTTCTTTCTTTCTCTTCTTTCTTTCTTTCTTTCTTTCTTTCTTTCTTTCTTTCTTTCTTTTTTTTTGTCAATTTGACATAACTTAGTGTCCTCTGGGAAGAAGTAATCTCAACTTAATAAATCCCTCCCTTATATTGGCCTGTAGGTAAATCTGTGGGGAAGTTTCTTGATTAATGATTGATGAGGGAGGGCCCAGCCCATTGTGGATAGGGTCACCCCTGGGCTGCTGGTCCTGGGTTCTATAAGAAAGCAGGCTGAGCAAGGAAAGAAGAACAAGCCAGTAAGCAGCACTCCTCCATGGCCTCTGCATCAGCTCCTGCCTCTAGGTTCCTGCCCCCGACTTCCCTTCATGATAGGCTATAAGATGAAATAAACTTTCTTGTGCCCTTCTCCAGCCTGAGCAGGCCTGAAAGACCTTGTTTATCACAATAGGCCCTGGCTGCCCTTGCAACTTCCTACAGGAACTTAGAAGAATAGACTGCCCGCTGAGTTTGCCTTGCAACATAAAAAATCCGGCTGAAACAAAGGATGGGGTCGTTGGGGCTTTGTCTAAATAAACAAGAGCTGAATATTAAACTTTGAGCCCTGATCAGAGAACTTTGTCTTGGCTCCGTGTTTTTTTCCCCCCGCTCCTCTGTCTCTTTTTCATTTCCAGACATCCTTTCAGGTGAACCCAGTTCATTGGTGGCCTCTGGGCGGCTACAGTTTCTTTCCCAAATTGCTTTTGGTTGTGGTATTTATCACAGCAAGAGAAAGCAGGCCAGTACACCCACTTAGGGCTAGTATTTTTTTCATCCACCTTTCCTCCACATCAGTACAATTTAACACTTTCTGGCTGGCTGCTAGGGAGTGCGTGATTCACTCAAGCTACCAGCCAGAACTCCAAGAGAAGCTCAGCTCTTTTCTTTAATTGGTACCCAAGGGTGGCCCCTTCCTCTCCAAACATAACTGCCTTCCATTAAAGCCTGTTGCTGTCCCTCCTCCAGTTCTGCAACTCCATGGTTATTCTCTCCTAAAAATAAAATGCTTGTTCTTAGTAAGTGCACCATAAAAAAAGAAAGGAAGGAAGGAAGAAAAACATACCACCAAGCTACACTCAAGTTAGTTGTGAAATGTCTTTGAAAAGAAATAAGGTTGGAAACTAGAATTGCCTACATAGTCACTGTCAACTCTGTCTGCTGACAGATATGTTTAGTCAGAGGATGCTAGAATGATCCAGAAACTTGAACATAAATAAATAGGAGACGGCTGAAACCAACATTATACTTTGGTGCTGTCTTAAAATCAATCAATCACTAAGAAAAAGGGTCAGGAATTCAGCTGGACCCCAAAGGATGTCAAGTTACTTGCTTTGACACTTTTTATTTAGAGTCAGCAGCTTGCTACACGCTGCCTCTGCCTTTCTGTGTATGCACATTTGTGTGCATGGAGGCCAGATGTCAAAGTCCATGCTGTTCCTCAGGTGCCAACCACCTTAATTTTTGAGACAGGGTCTCTCACTTGGCCTAGAATTAGGCTAGATTGGCTGGCTAGTGACACCCCTTGCCTCTGCCTCACCAGAGCTAGGATTACCATGCCCACCACACCTGGCTTTTTCACACAGTTGCTTGGCTCGAACTCGGAGCTTCATGATTGCACAAGCACTTCAATGACTGAGCTACCTTCTCAGCCCCCTCTTTTCCTTTTAGGCGCTAAGATTGAAAGCAGGTACCATGGTGGCACCTCAACCCCATCTCCTAACTGCCTTGAAAATTGGGGGTGGGTACTTCCTTGAATTACGTGTATGCATGTGCATCTGTGTGAGTGTATACCATATTTGTGCAGGTACCCACTGTTAGTATTCTGTCTAAACTCCACCTCCACAGTTACCTGGCAATAGCCACGTAGGCCTGGCCCACTATAAAAGAGGTTGCTTGGCCCCCCCCCCTTGATCTCTTGCCTCTAGCGTCTCTCTGTCCCCTTGCCCCTCCCCTCTTCCCTCCCCCCTCTCTCCACGTGGTCATGGCTGGCCTCTACTTCTCAGCTCCTCTTCTTCTCCTCTCCTCTCCTCTCCTCCCCTCCCCTCCCCTCCCCTCCCCCTCTCTGCCTCTACTACCCTCCTGGCTCCCCTCCCCATGCCCTGAATAAACTCTCTTCTATACTATACTGATGTGTGACTGGTCCCTCAGGGGGAAGGGATACCTTGGCATGGGCCCGCTGAGACATCCCCTTCCCCCATACCTCTCCACACACCCACAGAACATACTCTTTATCTTTTTATAAACACGTCACCCACAGTCCAGAAAAGGGTATCAGATCCCTTAGAACTGGAGGTTACAGGCAGTTGTGAGCCACCCAGCATGGATGCTGGGACCCAAATTGGAGTCTTCTGCAAGAGCAGGGCAAATTTTTCCTGGCTAAGCATCTCCCTCTCCCCTAAGCTGTACATTGTCTTAAGAAACTTTGTATTGGAGTATAACATAGGTATAGAAATATAACATAGGTATAGTCTTTTTTTTTTTTTCCGAGACAAGGTTTCTCTGTATAGCCCTGGCTGTCCTGGATCTCACTCTGTAGACCAGGCTGGCCTCGAACTCAGAAATCCACCTGCCTCTGCCTCCCAAGTGCTGGGATTAAAGGCGTGTGCCACCACCGCCTGGTTTGAATAAGTCTTAAGTGTATACTTGGCTATGTTTCCACAGACTAAAGTGTGTGCTCTCATGGTTAGTACCGAGATCAAAAAATGGAAAGTGATTCAGGGCAAATATCTGTAGCTTCAGCACTCCTGAGGCTAAGACAGGAAGACCGCCATAAGTTCAAGGCCAGCCTGAACTACAGAGTGAGTATCAAGTAAACTTGGGCTACACATTAGGACCTTGCCTTGAAAGAAAGAGGAAGGGAGAGAGGGATAGATGGATGGAAGGAGGGGAAATGTCCAATGATTCCCTACAAAGTTCCCTTTCAGACTCTTCCAGTCCCTAACTAAGTCTACTTCCCTGAATATTTTCTGTGTAGCACCTTTGTTTAGCATACTATATATTTTACTTGTCATATTTATAATCTGTCCCCTCTACCAGATTTTATTTTATGAAAGTAGGGACTTATGAACTTCTTTGATAAATGCTGTAATGCCAACTCCTTAAACCCTGTCTAATGTGTGGTCATCTGCTGTGTTCTTGTATAGCTTGGGTCCAGATGATGAGAGAATAAAGAAAGGACAGACACATGGACACGTACAGAAAAGCTGGGATTGGGTGGTCTAAGCTCTCTCATGGAGAAGCCACAGTGCTCCTTTGTTATATACAGTTGAGCAAAGAGGCTGGGTTATTGCATGCAGTTGAACCAGGAAGTGGGTTACTTCATACAGCTCTACAAGGAGGGAGATTTAGCTAATCTTGGTAGGATCAGTCTCTATTGGGGAGCAGTCTTCAGGCTGTAAATATCAGATGGAGGACAAAGCTATGCTGGACATTTTCTGTACATGCTATCAACATCTGCACGTGGACCCAAGGAAGGCTTTGCCATCCCTTTCAACCTCACCAAGGGAAGGCTGTGCTGCTCCCCTGGGTCTGAGGCTTTGAGGTCCATGGTTATGCCCATGTCAAATGTACACACTTGCTCAAGAATTCATCACTCCCTGCAGTTTTTATCAGTGAATACTTGTGAAACTAATGAACGAAGCCATGCCATAAGGAACACTAAAAACTAAATGGTGAAATGGTGAAGAAACTATCTCCTAGCCATACACGGGAATATTATTCAAGTATAAAGGAAGTACTGACATATGCTAGGGCATAGCTGGACCTTGAAAAACACAGAATCAGCTCTATGCTATTGTATTTTTATTGTGATTCATTTTCTGTCATGTGACAACACCTGAGGGGGGGGGAGGGATGATACTAGAGGTAATCCTCTGACCTCTATACACACATCTGTGCATGTGCCACCCACACAAATATGAATACACTTCTCCATGTGCACACACACACACGCATGCACGCACGCACACACACCAAGTTCTTAGAAAAACAAAGTAGGCTGGAAAAATGGCTCAAGAGGGAAAGCACTTCCTTTCTGTTCAAGTGTGAAGACCAGGGTTCAGTTCTCCAGAGCCTAGGTAGAATCAGGTGAGGTAACATGCACCTGTAACCCCAGCAGCACTACTGTGAGACAGGAGTGCTGGGATTAAAGGCGTGTGCCACCACCACCCGGCTGAGACCCTATTTCTAACAAGATAGAAAGTCACTGTTGTCCAATGATTGTCCTCTGACCTCCACCCAAGACTGCCTTCTTACCTCTACACATACACCTTAACATGTATGCACCCACACTTACACACATGAATGTCTACACACAGATATATACATATCATATCACAAAAATTTAAAAGTCCAAAATCCCAAAAGAGGTAATGTAAGAGTGAATGGTACACACCTAACTCTTGGGAGGCAAGTTCTCAAGAATTATAAGATGAGGGTAGCCTGGACTGTACAGAAAGGCCCTGTCTCAAAAATAAATACAATACAAAACAAACAATAAACCCCAAAACCTAAACCAGACAAAGACATTCTGCATCCAGGGAGCTGAAACTTTGTAGTGGGCTGAATGGCAGTCCCCAAAAGATGTGTCTTGATCCTCCTCTACAACCTGTGAATACGACTTTATGTGGTAAAAAGACCTTTACAGTTGTCATTGAGTTGAGAGCACCTTGGATTATGTGGAAGGAACTTAAGTTCCAATGACAAATATTCTTGTAAGAAAAGAGAGAGATTGGGTACAGAATGAAGATGCAGGCAGAAAGTTCAGAGATAACGGAGGCATAGATGTGGTGGAGGACAAGCCAAAGAGCATCAATGCTTGCTAGCAACTGCCAAAAAAAACAGGACAAGCTTGGTCCATGGAAGCCTTGATCTTAAAGACTCTGGAAGTGTGAGACAACTGGTGTCTGTTTCCTTAACTAGTGAGTCTGGGGTCATTGGCTGTGGCTACAGCTCTCAGGAACTGGATTTTGGAGCAGATGAACTGTGCACAGAGACAGGAGTATGTCCCTCTGGGGTTTGAAGGTATGAAAAGATAACTTTCTTTTGTTTTTCTGTATAAATTTTGTGTATTGTGGGGGAGGGGTGTGTGGCACAAGTGCTTGTGGAGGCCAGAGATCAACTGTCCTAATTTCACATCTGTCGCTGTGATAAAATACCCTGACAAAAAGTGACTTAGGGGAGAGTGATGGTTTGTATATACTTGGCCCAGGGAGTGGCACTATTAGGAGGTGTGGTCATGTTGCAGTAGGTGTGTCACTGTGGGTGTAGGCTTTTAGACCCTCACCCTAGCTGCCTGGAAGCTAGTCTTCTACTAGCAGCCTTCAAATGAAGATGTAGGACACTCAGCTCTGCCCGCACTATGCCTGTCTGGATGCTGCCATGCTCCCACCTTGATGATAATGGACTGAACCTCTGAACCTGTAAGCCAGCCCCAATTAAATGTTCTCCTTATAAGAGTTGCCTTGGTCATGGTGTCTGTTCACAGCAGTAAAACCCTAACTAAGACTGGGAGGAAGAGGTTTTTGTTTTTGTTTTTGTTTTAATAAGCTCACAATTTAAGATTGCAGTCCATCTTCATCTTTTTAAGGAAGTCAAGGCAGGCAAAAGCAGAGAGAATGAATGTATGTGTGCTTGCTGCTCAGCTCACTTTCTCTACTCTCATACAGTTCAGAACCCAAGCCTAAAGAATGGTACCACCTACAGTGGGCTTAATTTTCCAACCTCAGTTAATGTAATCAAAACTGTCCCTCACAGAAAAGATTTAGAGCCAAGGTTCTCAACCTCACTAATGTTGTGACCCTTTAATACAGTTCCTCATGTTGCACTGACCTCCAACCATAAACTTATTTTTGTTGCTCCTTCATAACTGTAATTTTCTACTGTTATAAATCATAATGTAAATATTTTTGGAGATAGAGGTTTGTCAAAGGGATGGTGACCCATAGGTTGAGAACCACTGATCTAAACAATCCCTCATTAAGAGTCTCTTTCCAGGTGCTTCTAGATTGGGTCAAACTGACAGTAAAAGTAACCATCCATCTGTGGAGCTATCTACCATATTTTCTTTTTGATACAGGATATCACTTGGCCTGGTGCTCACTGAGTAGGCTAGGCTGGCTGGACAGTGAACAGCAGAGATCCATCTGCCTCAACCTACCCAGTGCTGGGATTACAAGTGGATGCAGCTATGCATTTAGCTTTTTTAAAAACTGCAGGTTTTGTGACTCAAATTTGGGCCCTAATGTGTGAAAGGCAAGCACTTTGCCAAATGAGCCATTTACAGCCCTGTCCCTTCTTATTTTATTTTTCAAAAAGATTTTCTTTTATGTGTTTGTGTGTATTTTATGTGTTTGTGTGTGTATGTGAGAGAGAGATTTTTTTGTTTTGTTTTTCAAGACAGGGTTTCTCTTGTAGCCCTGGCTGTCCTGGAACTCACTCTGTAGACCAGGCTGGCCTCGAACTCAGAAATCCGCCTGCCTCTGCCTCCCAAGTGCTGGGATTAAAGGCGTGAGCCACCACCGCCCGTCGAGAGAGATATTTTATTTTATGTGCCCATGAAGGCCAGAAGAAGGTGTAGGATCCCCTGGAGTTCCAGGTGGTTATAAGCCACCCAACATAATTGCTGGGATCTGAATTCAGGTCCTTGGTAAGAGCAGCAAGCACTCAAACACAAAGCCATCTCTAACCCAGTCTACTTTTTTTTGGAAGGTGTCACTTTGTAGCCAAGGCTGGCTTTGAACTCACAGTTTTCTCTCAGTCTTCAGAGTGCTGAGGCCATGTACCATCACGCCCAGTGCAAGATCTCTTATTTGGGTCCTTGGGGGTGAGCAGGTAGTTATCTCATTTGCACAGGGACCCCCATACGTGTGTTCAGGTAACCCATAGCCGAGGAGAAGGCTCCCAGCAGAGGACTGGCCTATGGTCATTCCTACTCTTTGTCTTCTTGTCAGCTTCGGTTCTGTGGGCAGTAAGTAAGTGGGTGCTCTAGGCACAAGAACTAGAAGATTTCTAAAAATCAGCCAAGGAGAAAGTAATTTATATTTGCTTGGTGAAAATTAAATTTTACTGCTCTGTGAGCCAGGCTTATTCAGAGTAGGAGAAAATTGACAAAGTCAGCCACCTCTTATTTGATAAAATGACCAGCCACCAGAGGCAGGCATGTTTTAACTGGGTGTAAACACTCCCTGTGTAAGAATGGGGGGTGGGGATGAGCAAGTCTAGCCTTGAAAGAACAAAGGCCATGGAACATTTACATACTTACAAGTTCCTATGACATGGGTTCAATGCTGGGCTGGGGAGATGGCTCAGTGGGTAAAATGCTTGCTGTGAGAATATGGGAATGTGAGTTCAGATCCTCAGCATCCACATAAAAGCCCAGTGAGGCAGTGCTGAGAGCTGGGGACTGGGGCATGACAGGGAGACAGACAAATCCCAGGACTTACTGCCCAGCCAAAAGAGAGTGAGCTCCAGATTCAAGAAAGAGCCTGTCTCAAAAAATAAATCGAAGACTGAGGTCTACACACACAGGTTTGACAGCGACATTTTCTATTGGAAACTTTAGAAACAGCTCCTTTCCCGGCTGCAAGGCCAGGCCATGAAGATGAGGAAGGGAAGGATCATTGAAGGATTTCTCTTAACAGCAAAGCCCTGGCTACATTGAGGCAGTATCCAGGTGGGGTTCCTACTGCTTATGAATCTTCACTCCCACCCACATGTAACCTCACACTGGATCTTTAAAAAATTGGATTTCCAAGTGAGACCCACTCCCTTCCTTTTCAGCTAGGTGGATTCACAGCATAGAGACTGGACAGGTTATTTGCTTTGGCTCTCGCCTAAGGAGCTCATTGCAAAACACCATGAAAATGTGCAGTCTACAAAATGGCTCCGCTACCAATTCCTCTCTGGTTCCATCTTTTTATTTTATAAACACAAGGTCAAAGACAGTGATTTTTTTCCTGTTATTCCTTTCTCGTTCCTCCACCCACTTTGTACTGTATATAGGGTTCATTTAATAATCCCCCTTATTTCCTGTCTGTAAATCAAACATATGGGATACATAGATTCTAAATAGCAAGTAGGAGTCCACCCTACAACCCAGAGCAATTATTGTTTTGTGCTACTTTTCATTTAAAATAAGAGAAAGTCTCTAAGTACTCTCAGGATTGAGACCTGGAGGCAGAGCCAGTTCCAGATAGGGGAAGTGCTCCCAGGACAGACAGACGTGTCTGTCTAGAGAGCCGTCCCTAGCCACTACTGGAAAAACATATGTGCAGCTGGACAAATCAGAGCTTGCAGGAAAATTACCAAAGCTATGTGTATCCAGCCACCGGGAAGGTGGAGTTCTGTGAGTGGGAGACAGCCAGGCCGGTGGAGGCAGCTGCTGGGGAGCTAGCCAGCAGCAGAAGCTGGGAGCAGAGCCCAGGAGAGCTGGAGGGAGCTGGGAGCTTTGGGGCACCTCTGCCTGTGTTGAAGCCTGCTAATCTTACCAAATTTCTCTGCTCAATTCTCTCTTTTTTGCCAGCTCTAACCCGACAGGGGAGGGGCATCTCGGTTCCAGACATAATCAAGCTTCCCAAGCACAGTGCAGTACACTGTCTGTCACCATGAGAACTGAAATGACATCACAAACTGTGCAAAAATAGCCCCCCTCCCTAGCTCCCTAGCCTCCAACTCGTGATCCAGCTGCTCGGCCTCTGCAGTGCTGTGACTGCAATCATGAGCTACGTCACTCAGCTTAGGCAAAGCAATTCTACTTTATTTTATTTTATATTTATTCTTATTGGGGGAGGGTCACAGCAAGTGTGTGCCAGTCCGAGGACAGTTTGAGGGAGTTGGTTTGCTTAGTCCACAGTGGGATCCAATGATTGAACTCGGGTTGTTTGGCAGGCTGTGTGGCAGCTTCTTTTACTATCTTGTTAGTTCCAAAAACCATTTTCAAAAGAATTCCAATCATACTGAATTCCTAGGTCAGAATTCAGAATGAAGGCCCATGTGGCGATCTGAACGTGCGTGTGTACCTATGAATGCAGATGTCAGAGGCATCTGATCTTTTGGAGCTAGGGCTAGTGAACCATCATGGGTGATGGAAACCAAGATGTGGGTGCTGGGAATTGAACTTGGATTCACATGGAGAACAGTATATGTTCTTAACACCTGAACAGTCTCTCTAGCCCTGTGATAACATACCTTAGAATGGCTAAGTTTATCCCAGGTTCTTAGGCTTGTCTCTATCTGGACACTAATGCGCACCTTTGGACAAATCCCTCTACTTTCTACAAAATGGCACAGGACCATTCCTCTGTATATAGTAAGAGATCTTCAAATGAGAAACAGAAGTGAACAAATGGTCATAAAGAGTGGAAATGCCTTTATCTCAAGGACTATTTTTCAGTTAGCAAATGTTTCTAGGGTTATAGCTGGGCATGATGCCCCACACCTTTAATCCCAGGATTCGATCAAGAAATAAAGTGTATCTATCTCTGAGTTCAAGGCCAGCCTGCTCTACTGAGCAAGTTCCAGGACAGCCAGGGCTTCATAGGGAAAGCTTGTCTCAAACCAACCAAAGCAAGCAAGCAAGCATATGAATCGTATGTCAGTGGGTCCCTCTGACAACCTGACACTTGTAGGTATCACACACTCTGACTCCACAGCCCCCAACCCCAAGTTCTCCAATCACCTTTAACATTAAGGTTCCCTGTTTCATTCTTTTAGAGTTCTATACATTAGAGGAAGCACATGGCATTTATCTTTCTGTGCCCAGCTTATTTCCCTTAGCATGATACCTTCCACTTCCATCCATTTTCCTACAAAATGACACGACTTCCATCTTCTTTGCTGACAAATACTGGATTTTACACTTAGAGCCATCTATTCTGAGTGATAAAGAGTGAGCAGGTCGCACTCCCATGTTAATGGAGGGGGAAGCAGCTCATATCTTGGAGCTGGTTCGGGGATACTGGTGGAGGGCCCATCACTAAAATGGGTTGATGAACACCATTGTCTGTGTCTTGCTTCTGCAGCACAGCAATCTCTTTAATGCCAGTCTCAGAACAGACGAGCAATGTCTCAAGGATACCTTGAGCAAATGCAAAGAGCTTCGAAGAGACCCCAAATTTAAACCTCACCTGCAAATAGCACAGATATGAGTAATCAAGACAATTGTGGCAGGCTTGGGCAAGCTTTGAACTCAGCACTAAGGAAAAAAAAAATGATTGCCAAAGCAGACGTCTTCTTATCTTCAGATTGTCGATTGTTCTGTTTTGCTTCTCTAAGATCAAAGAGAGAGTCTGGGTTCACTGAAGAGTATGAAGAGGACAAACAGATCTTCATTTTGAAGGCAGAACACAGGCTTCAGGGAGCAGGTGTGCCAGCTGTCCCTTGGCCATGTAGTCTAGAAGATGGCCAGTCTTGCCCCTTTGATGTATCCTTGAAGAACCCAGCTATATAGCCGCTTCCCCTTAGGGGCACATTATCAATCTCAGTCTTTGTGCAAAACAGTCCTCACAAGCTGGTACAGCATGGTCCACTGCTCTGTGTGGACACAACACAATGATTAATGATTAACACCAAACTCTTTTCTTTTGGAAGGCTACATTCCCAGGTGCTGGACAAAACTTGAATGCGCTTCTCAGAAGGCCTTGTCACTCTTTTCTGTTCTTTCTTCACTGTAGTCACCATCGTTGTCATCATCTTCTTTTTGAGAGAGAGAAGGTCTCTCTGTTTAGCACTGGCTGTCCTGGAACTCTCTATGTAGACCTGCAGATCTAACTGGCCTTGAGCTCACAGAGATTCAGCGGCCTCTGCCTCCTGAGTGCTGGGATCAAAGGTGTGTGCCACCCTGCCTGGCATGCTACTCTTCTCTACACTCCAACCTTAAGCGTGTGGTCTCCTTGTACCAGACAAGGGTAATGACTTACTCTTGATGATTCTCAAGGCCAATATCACCAGAGACAATTTCTTTTCTTTCCTTTTCTTTTTTTCTTTTTTTTTCTTTTGGTTTTTCGAGACAGGGTTTCTCTGTATAGCTCTGGCTGTCCTAGAACTCACTCTGTAGACCAAGCTAGCCTCGAACTCTCGAACTCAGAAATCCGCCTGCCTCTGCCTCCCAAGTGCTGGGATTAAAGGCGTGTGCCACCACCGTCCGGCCAGAGACAATTTCTTATTTGTCTGTCTTCTGTCAGGTGCTCACTTGCAGGCCAATCAAGCAAACTGAGCACATGTATATGCTTGTGTACATGCAGAGGCCATTGGAACTCCTCAGACTTTCTCAGAAGAGCCTTTGGGGCATACTCATAAAGCTAATTATTACAGTCTTGTTTTTTCAGAAAAGTCTCTGAGATGGAGTTTAATGTGCAATATGTTTGTTAAGGGGTTGGGGGTGACTCAGTAGATAAGTTCGCTGTGCAATCATGAGGAAGAGTTTGAGTCGCCAACATCCTCAGAAAGGCTGGTCACGTCGGCACATTGCCTATGATGCCAACACTGAGGAGGTGGAGACTGAAGGAACCCTGGAGCTTTCTGGACAACCAGTGTAGTCAAATAGTTGGGATCTATGTTGACTAGGAAACATAGTCTCTAAAAATAAGGAAAGCTCTTGAAGAACACCACCCAATCCCCCAACCCCCACGAGTATACCCATGGAAGGTAGAAGAATGTAGGATGGGTCAGAGAGAGAACTCAAGCTCACACACAGCTCTCATAATGGACTTTGCTGACCCTGCAGGGAATTCTGGGGTTAGAAAGGTCATTCAGAGACATCCAAAGATGGGTGGGGATGGTCAGACCTTTATATTCTCTCATTGATCCTTTGTTGGGTGTGAGCTGTTTGGGCAGATCCCCATGTCTGAGGCAGAGTTTGAGGAATTTGGTAGCTGAGGGCTGCCTGTGCTGGCCACACACTTAAAGAAGGAAAACAGTCAACCATTGAAAGGAATCTGGATAGCACTACAGCACAGTCACCATTACAATACCTATTTAGAGGCATATACCAATACATTTTAAAAGGTGCATAAATATTAAGGCATTCGAAGCATAATGCCACATTAAATTACAAAGAAAACATTATGTAAACTCATTAAATCACAACGTGGAATCAAGAACTTTTGCAATGAAAGTGAGCAAAGGAGGGGCTGCCAACAGTGGTTGAGTTGGAAAAGGTGGACGGACCCTTGACAACCTAAGTTCCACTCCCAGAACCCACATGATAGAGATCACCAATTCCTGCCAGTTGATTTCAGCCTTCCATATGTGTACTGTGGCACAACATGTGTATGTGTACACACACACAAAACAAAAGTAATTTAAAAGGAAAGAGAAGATGGGGCTGTATGTGGTGGCACATGCTTGTAATCTTGGCCCTTAGGACATGGCAGCAAGAAGGTCAAGGGTTCAAGACCATCTTTAACTACAGAAGACTCTATCTCAAAACTCCTAAGCCAAAACAATTCAGAGAAGCAAGGGATTTGAATAGGCATTTCATCCAAGTTGCGAATAAATACAGGAAAAGATGTTCAATATTAGTGTTTAGGGAACTGTCTAAACAATCAAAATCACAGTGAGGTGCTTCAATCCCCTAGGGTGGCTACACTCAAAAAGACAGTCAGCTATGTGAATGTGGAGAAATGAGAATTCCCCACATAGTGGAAAACAGCACAACCAATTTGGAGCCAGAAATTCCACTCCTGGCATCTATCTACATGAGAGAGATGAAAGCATATGTCCACATAAAGACTTGTGTTGTTAAAATCTGGACCAGTGTTGCTGATAACAGTCAAAGGATGGAAACAATCCACATGGCTATGCACCAGTGAAACAGAAGGTGGGGTACCCTATCCTCTCTCCTTGGAATAGTATCTTCCTATTAAAAGCAATGGATTACTGACATATGCTACAACATGGATGAACCTTGGAAGTATTATTGTTAAGGCAGCCAGCCTCAAACAAAAACCCCAGACACTGTATGGTTCCATTTTCATCAAAGTCCAGGAAGGGTGAATCTACAGTGTTAGTGGCTGTCAGGTAAGACAGTTGTAAAGCTTGGTTGTGACTTTGCTTGCCCTAAATTTAACTACAACTAATTGAGTTGCTCATTTAAAAAGGGTGAATTTGCTAGATTCTGGCTAATAGATTCTGGGAAGGAGAGACTCGTCGTCTTCAGTTGTAAACCCATTTGCTGACTCTACCAAACTCTGAAAGGATAGTCCCAAACCCGTGGGCATTCATCTGGCCCTGGTCAAAGTCACTGGGTCATGGACATGAATATGAGAGAGGAGTTTGTAGCAAAACCAGGGAAGAGCAGGAGTGAGAGTGCTCAGGGTACATGCTGTGCATGTGTGAAGCCATCAAAGAACACATTTCATTAATTTTTAAAAAGAAATTCATCTCTTCAGATAGGGACTGAGTCTTTACAATCCTCCACCTAGCCGGGCAGTGGTGGAGCATGCCTTTAATCCCAGCACTTGGGAGGCAGAGGCAGGAGGATTTCTGAGTTCGAGGCCAGCCTGGTCTACAGAGTGAGTTCCAGGACAACCAGGACTACACAGAGAAACCCTGTCTCGAAAACAAAACAAAAAAATAATTATTTTCCAACCTGGACAGACAAATATGTAATATGAAATAAAATCCAATGAAACTAAAACCAAATGGGAATCTGATTTTCAAAATGGACGAGGAGGTGTCATTGTGGAGGGGAGCACATGCCTAGTATGCTCTAAGCCCTGGGGCCTAGCCTCAGCCACAACCCCTAGAAATTCACTAACAGTCTAGGGTCCAGGGCTCCTGAGCATTCGCTACCAAGCCTGACTACTCCAGTTCAAACACCAGTAGCCTCGAGGTAGAGGAGGTGGAGCAAGGTTTGCTCGTGCTTTGTAACGCTTATTAGACATTAAGTTCTCTGACTCAGAACACTTTCTGGGCGCAGTGCAGCTCAAGCAATAAAGAATTTGCTCTCCATTTTAGGATACTGAAGACCAAAAAGTGACCAGAATTCTTACACTGAAAATGGCAATCAAGTTTTAACAAACAAGTCCATCAGGGACCGTGTAGAAAGGAACTGAGCAAAGTTTCTTCTCATCAGCTTATCCATTGTCACCCGAAGAGACTGGATTTCCTGTCACCAACGCAGAATCAATAGGATTTGTCATTATACCGGGAGAAACTGGCCGAAGTGGGCAGTTAAATGGAGCTGCAGATGTGAGCAGGATGCTGCCCTAGTTTGCATGTACAGGTTTGGAGTGGACTGTTTCATATTGATTGCTAACTTGGCCACGAGAATAACCTGAACAGGCTCCAGGTGAGCAGCTCCCAGGAAGACTTGGCTGTTTTATCTCCCCATCTCTCCAGTTCTTTCCATGGCTTTACATCCTCCCAGGTGCCCTGTTTTGAAACCGCAGAGTCATTGTGGGCATATCTTCCCTTATCCCCCCCTAGGGTGGTCAGTTGCCAAGTCTTATCAGGATGATTGCCTGTCTCTCCCTACAGGCTCCTGCTTCCTCTTATCTGACCATAGTTATCTCTTAATATCCCTCTCTGCCTCTAGGCTCCCTCCTTCCAAACACCAGGCCTCCCTCAATAGTTTGCAAAACCTTAAAAACTAGCAGAGAAGGTCCTTCCATAACCTGCCTCACCTTCCTGTGACAGTTAATGTTACGGGTCTTGCCTGGGTCTTAAAGTATCCAGATATCCCGGTTTAAATTATTCTAGGTAGTTCTGTGAAGTTTTTAATTTGGGTGACACTAATATAAATTGGTAGATTTAGGGTAAAGCAGATATCCTTCCATAACAGAGTGAACATTGGCTAATCACTTAAATGCTTGACCAAGGCCTCTCTCAAACAACGTTAAATTCTAAAACAGACTGCTTTTGGACAATCTGCAACACTGGCTCTTCCTGGTTCTACAGCAGACAGCCTTCATTCACACTCGAACTGGAACATTGGCCATCCTGGGGCACTAACTTGTCCAGGACATTCTGTAGATTTTACAGTTGCTAGTCTTCATAATCACGCAAAACAATTTCTTATGATCTCTCTCTCTCTCTCTCTCTCTCTCTCTCTCTCTCTCTCTCTCTCTCTCTCTCTGTCTGTCTGTCTCGCTGGAGCACAGTGCTTCATTCTTTTTCTTTTGTCGTCAAAAGACGATTAACACCCTTCCTAACCTCAAAAGAGCACTGCCATTTGATCATCCAACCTTCCATTCAACTGAAAGTAGCCTTGTTTACTGCAAGTATTTCATCCAGGCTCTTGCTTTCTGCCTCACAAGGAAAAAACACCATCCTTACTAGAGGGCCCACTCTGATCGCCTCTGAACTGTAAGCACCTCATCTATGACCTTCTTTGGTTTTTTGAGACAGGGTTTCTCTGTGTAGCCCTGGCTGTCCTGGAACTCACTCTGTAGACCAGGCTAGCCTCGAACTCTCGAACTCAGAAATCCGCCTGCCTCTGCCTCCCAAGTGCTGGATTAAAGGTGTGCGCCACGACCGCCGGGCTATTTATGATCTTCTGTTACCTCGTGTTATGGGTTTTTTAAAGAAGGAAACATATCTCTTTTTTTATACTGTGAACAGCTTCAGGACAAAATGTCTTTTCTCAAACACACAAGTATGTCTTTTCTCAAATATACAACCACCAGCTTAATAATTCTTCCACCTGTCAGTCACTTCAAAAGGTACTGTGCCCAAATTTGAACCCTCTTCCTCAGTAAAGCTTGTTTTCTGTCTTAGTAGATAACACTGACGCCAATAAGCCACTGGCCTAAGGAGGGACACAGACTTACAGCTAGGAAATTTAGTGGGCTGTTGTTGTGAGAGTTGTGAACGACGGCTGCTCCTCTTCCTTAAGGCTCGAAGGTCAAACCAATGAGTCCACCACAGTTCACCCCGGGGAATTAATGAGTTGACTGTGTTTACTCTACGTAAGAAGTTACTTCCTAGAGCATGGGTGACCTCCCTAAAAGCAGTCACATTGGAGCCCCCCAGTTAACCAGTATAACTCACCACCCCCCACAAGCCCACAAGCAATTAGGGGCAAATTGCATAAAGATGTCTCAGAGGAATAGGAATGGCTAGAAATTCAAGCTAGGGTCCAATGATCCAGATCCATTCTCTCTCTCTCTCTCTCTCTCTCTCTCTCCCCCCCCCCCGCCTTAAGCCATGGTAGCAAGCCACAGGTCTGGTCTTAATGGGCTCTCTCAGGAGGGGACAGCTGACGTCAGATAGTGGCAATGTGGTTTGGAGGACAGCACCGAACAAATCTTTACTTTAGGAAGTAAAGGGAGCTGGATTAGGAAGGGGGTAAAGTTGTGTTTTGACACTGATTATTAACCAAGGCTGTGCTGGCACTGGGAGATAAGCGTGTTATGTTGTGATGTCCAGAGTTGGAGCAAGTGAGTGGCCTTTGCAATCCCTACATAGACAAAACTCCCCCATATACCTCCCTGATTTCCTTCATATTAATGGCTTCTTTTTTCATCAATTGTTATTGTATCCAAATATGTATCTGTATACAGACATATATTCCCAAATATAACCTGTTGAGTTCATACAATGTTACTTGTATGTATGTTCTCAGGGCTGGCTGTTTGGCACTGGACAGTCAATTGGTGTGCTTTTCCCTGGAAAGGGCCACTTCACTCCCAACTTTACTTTTTTTTGTTTTTGTTTTTGATATAGAATCTCTTTATGTAATCCTGGCTGACCTGAAACTTGCTATGGCTGGCCTCAAACTCACAAACATCCATCTGTCTCTGCCTCCTGAGTGCTGAGATTTAAAATATGTGCCACCAAGCCTGGCCTAATTCATTTTATTTATTAGAAACACAGCTCTCCAAGAGAAATGTTACTAGGTATACATCTGACAGGTGATTAGTATCCAGAATATACAAACTAAAAAAATGAAAAGTAAGAAAAGAACCCCATGACAAATGAACTAATGATATGAACAGAGAGGGTACAGATGATGAAATTCATATGACTAAAATGCATATGAAAAATGTTTGTCCTTATTAGCCATCCAAGTAGGGTAAATCAAAGAAGTCAGCCATTAAGAAAACAGCAGCCCAGGCTGGGCAGTGGTGGCGCACGCCTTTAATCCCAGCACTTGGGAGGCAGAGGCAGGCAGATTTCAGAGTTCGAGGCCAGCCTGGTCTACAGAGTGAGTTCCAGGACAGCCAGGACTATACAGAGAAACCCTGTCTCGAAGAAAGAAGGAAAGAAAGAAAGAAAGAAAGAAAGAAAGAAAGAAAGAAAGAAAGAAGACAGCAGCCCCAAATGTTGGTGAGTTATTGGACAGAAAGCAACCTTTATATATTGCTATTGGGGACAAGAACCAGTCTAGCCACTATGGAAGTATAAAAAAAAAAAAGGGAAAATAGGGCTGGGCGTGTTGACATAGGCTTTTAATTCCCCAGCAATCAGGAGACAGAAGCAGGCAGATCTCTGTGAGTTTAATGCCAGGCTGGTCTACAGAGTGTGTTCTGGGTCAGTCAGGACCACATAATGAGACCCACTCTCAAAAAAACCAAACCAAACCAACACCCCTCCTCCCTTCGAAAGAACCACTAAAACTAGATCTACTGCTTAACGAAGTTCTTCTACCCTTGGATATTTAGGCCAAAGGTTCCAAGCCATCATATGATAGAGACGTTTGCTCATCATTGTTTGCTGCAGGGCTAGTCACAGTAGTTGAGTTACAGAACCAGCCCAGGTGTCTGTCAGTGGAGGGGGTGGAGTGGACAAGGAAAAGGAATTTTTTTCAGCCACAGAGCAAAGGGAAGTTATGTCACATTAAGCAAACTAAGCCAGTCTTAGATGAATATTGCATGCTTTCTCTCATTTGCAGTTCCTATATTTTATATAGTCAAATAAAATCATACCTATTTATATTATGAAAGTAGAAAGTAAAACTGTGGAGAGTTTGGCTTAATTTGATCAGCTTTTTGTATATAGCTTTAAAAGATTTATTTGTGTGTGAGTGTGTGTGTGTGTGTGTGTGTGTGAGTGTGGGTGCCCATGGGAGGCCAGAGGCTTCAGAGCCCATGGAGCTAGAATAACAGGCAGTTATGAGTCACCTGATTTAGGTGGTAGGAATCAAAGTTGGAGCCTCTGGAAAAGCGTGTGCTCTTAGCCACTGAGCCATCTCTCTAGCCTACATCCTCAGTGTATTTTTTTTTAAATCAAAAATGATGTTCATCTTTGTGATATTCACCTTTCCTGCATGTGCTCAGAACTATTATTAGACTTCGCGTCGAATCCGAAGACACAATGCTTAAAGGGTTTCTTCGTACTTGGATGCAGTATATAACTTGGGCCTGATCCGTGTGATCTGCAGGTATCTAAGATGTATAAATTATTCATGGCACAGATGCTGTTCTGATTCTGTCCTGCATTCTCAGTGTTCTATGCCTTTCCTGCCTGCACTCAATTACAAAGCACATGGTAGTTGTTAGGTACTGTTCTAATAGCTCTGGGCATTTCTTAATTATAAATACATGCCTTTGGTTCCAACAGCCTCCCCCACTCCCAGCTTAGCTTAAGATAAAAAATAAAAATAAATTTTTTTTTCTGTGAGTGCTATCAAGGAAGAGAACGCTCTCTCTCTCTCTCTCTCTCTCTCTCTCTCTCTGTGTGTGTGTGTGTGTGTGTGTTTGTGTGTGTCAGGGGGAGGTCCTGTTTTTTATTTTGTCATAGGGAAATATTTTTGGGGTTGGGGGCATAATTGAAACTTGCCCAGGTTTAAATAGGAGGATATGGATGATGGGGCCCCTATTGTTTCCTCTTTTGTCTGTCTGCTGCTGTCAGTGGTCAAAACTCTGATTTTCAGAAGGTAAAATGACTTCCTAGACCATAGACCACATCCCTCAGCTTTGTTAGCGCCAGGCTGTATGATGGCATTCTAACCAAAGGTACAAACAAATAGAACTTATGATACACCTGCAAGGTCATGTTCTGTCTTAGTTAGGGTTTCTCTTGCTGTGACCAAACACCATAACCAAAAGTAAGTTGGAGGAAGGGTTTATTTGGCTTATACCACCATATTATTGCTGTTCATCCCCAAAGGTAGGGAGGAGAGGAATTGAAACAGGGCAGGAACCTGGAGGCAGGAGGTGATGCAGAAACCATGGATGGGTGCTGTGTGATTACTGGCTTGCTCATTATGGCTTGCTCAGCCTGTTTTTTTATAGAATCCAGGACCCCCAGCCCAATGATGGCACCACTCAGAATAGGCTGGGCCCTCCCCCAGAGGAACAGTTTGCTACCTTTTCCCACTACTTGCTGGCTAGAAAGGGGACATAGTGATCTTGAACTATGTGGATAATGTGTCACCTGGGAATGTCAGTTCCATAATAAGGAAGAACAGAGCAGCCTCGGACTACACACGCCCAGAGGACAAAATGAGCTCCTTTCTTGTAAGCCTCGCTGTTTTGGTTCTTTGAGACAGCATTCAAAATTATATTTTTATGAAAAGTACAGGTAATTGAGCAGAAAATCATTTTTATTAAAAGACCAGGAAAATAAATAAGAAAAATCTCTGTATTTTATTTGTACATGAAAGTTGGCTCAAAGAAAAGGTGTCACTGAATTTAACTCAATACTTGGTTATAGAAGTGTTCATCACTTGGGAGGCAGAGGCAGGGCACTTGGGAGGCAGAGGCAGGCGGATTTCTGAGTTCGAGGCCAGCCTGGTCTACAGAGTGAGTTCCAGGACAGCCAAGGCTACACAGAGAAACCCTGTCTCAAAAAAAAAAAGTGTTTATATGTGCTGTAGGTAACCGAGCTGGTAGACATTATGTATTCCCCTCCCAAATCCTTGCTCCTGTCGAATTGACCCGTAGAGCTACATAGAGAGACACTATCTCCAATAAAATAGAATGGATGGAGACCTTGAACCTCAACTTCCAGGCACCTCATGGTTCTTTCCAGACTAACACATTTTTTTACCATTCACATGAGCAGAAGAAAGAAAGTACTCTGAGGTTCCTCTTTGAACTTAGAATGCCACATGAACGGTATGATCAGAAGCTTAGAGCAAGGCTCCATTTGATTTTGAAGAAGAGGATAAGGAGATGATATTCTCAAGAAAAGACTTTGCCCACATTGGAGATTCCCTGCCCATTGTCTCACTGTGACAATGTGTTTCCCACAAAAGACCTCAACCCTGTCCCAAGATAGAGATTTAAGACAGGAATGTGTAAAAGTAACTTTTATTGTCCTGTTTTAATTGTTGTCTGGGAGGCTTACTGATGAATACCGTCAATCTTTCTTGTTCTGTTTGAACTCTGGCTGGCTGGTTCAACTTGGCTGTTCTGGCTCAAATTCCTTTCCAAGCTAACTGATTCAATCTGGCTTTTCTCTCTGCCTCTGAATTGCCCTTCTTGGCCTCAAACTAACTCTAACAATCTTATCTTTTCTTTTCTCTTTTCTTTTTTCTTCCTTTTTTTGGGGGGTTTGGTTTGGTTTGGTTTTTCGAGACAGGGTTTCTCTGTGTAGCCCTGGCTGTCCTGGAACTCACTCTGTAGACCAGGCTAGCCTTGAACTCTCGAACTCAGAAATCCACCTGCCTCTGCCTCCCTAGTGCTGGGATTAAAGACGTGAGCCACCACCGCCCGGCTCTAACAATCTTTTCTAATCTTCTGGCTTCTTATTCTCTGGCTCATTCTACTTTACCTATGTCTACCTTGCTCTCTCTTCAGTCTGTCTCTGTAAAATTCTCTGCAACATGTCTCTCTGTAACTGTTCCAGTAAACCTGCCTCCTCTTCTCTCTCTGCTGCTCTACTCTCCCTCTCAACTCTACTGTACTGCTCTTCACAAACTCAGCTGTACTCCTGTACTATACTGGCTTCTTCCTGTACTGCTTGTCTCTCCCTTAAGTAGGTTTCCTTTCCTCTCTCTTCTCCTGAGAGCTGGGCATATCTTATTCTGAGTGGTAATTCTGCCACTCAATCAGACATTACTTTTGAACATGGGTGCTTCCTTCTACAGACTAACTTTACCTTCATTGTTTGGGATTAAAGATGAGTACTATGGGTGAGTCTGTATTCTAGCCAGAGGGATTAAAAGTGTGTGCTAAGGTCGGAGCCACATCACAGCTAGAAACAGGGTCAAATATCCCGTAGCAGGAAAGTCTCCTCTATTTTCTTCAGGGGTGATCTTAAACCTATTTCCTCCCATTAAATTCTGCCTTCTGGGTTTTCAGCAGTGAGACTCTTAGATTGTGCTAACAGATGGTTATGACAGATTCCAAGAAGGGTCTTTTTTTGTTTGTTTGTTTTTGTTTTTCAAGACAGGGTTTCTCTGTGTAGCCCTGGCTGTCTTGGAACTCACTCTGTAGACCAGGCTGACCTCGAACTCAGAAATCCTCCTGCCTCTGCCTCCCAAGTGCTGGGATTAAAGGCGTGTGCCACCACTGCCCGGCTTGGAAATATATTAAAATAATTTTAAAAGTCAGGCTAACACATATCAACAAGAACCTCAAACATATCAGAAAGAGCTTTAAAGAAGTCAGCTGAGTGTGGTAGCACACACCTATAGTTTAGTACTCAGGCTGAAGGAGACTGAAGGAGGAGGGCTATGCATTTGAAAACAACCTGGGCTCCATTGAGAGTTCCAGGCCAGCCTGGCATACCTGAGGAAATCCTGTCAAGAAAGAAATAAATGAAAGGGAGGAAAAAGGAAGGAAGGAAGAAAGGAAGGAAGGAAGGAAGGAAGGAAGGAAGGAAGGAAGGGGAAGAAAAATATCATTAAGATGTTTTCTGTAATGGATTTTATTGATATATAATCCATATGCCATACAAGTTGTCACCTTAAGGAGCACAGTTCAAGCAGTCTTGTAGTGGCTTGAATACATATATCACTACCACCTAAATCCAGAATTTTTATTTCCACCCCAATATCTATTAGCCCCACTCTTCATTCCTCCCTACTCCAGACACTAGCAATGGCTAGTCTTTTTGTATTTATAAAGTCACCTATCCTGTGCATTCTTTTTAAATAGAATCATCTAACACGCGGCCTTTTTGTCTAGATCCCATCTCTTAGTATAACATTTTCAGGATCTGCCAGGTTGTGCTATGCATTGATATTTCACTTTAAAAAAAAATATGGCCAAGGATTATTTCATCATGTGGATGTACTTTATTTGCCCATTTGTTAGATGATAGACATTGGAGTTAATTCCACTTTTGGACTATCATGAATCATGTCAGCGCCCTGAGTGTTTCAGCACACATTTTTGTGTGAATAATGGATTTCATTTCTTTAGAGTATATACTTAGGAGAGGAATTGTTGGGCTGCATGATAAGACTTTTAATTACGGGGGCTGGTGAGATGGCTCAGCGGTTAAGAGCACTGACTGCTCTTCTAGAGGTCATGAGTTCAAGTCCCAGCAACCACATGGTGGTTCACAACCATTTGCAATGAGATCTGATGCCCTCATATGGGTGTCTGGAGACAGCTATAGTGTACTTACATATAATAAATAAATAATAATAAAAAAACAAACAAACCAAAAAAAAGACTTTTAATTACTTTTTTTTTTTTTGGTTTCTTGAGACAGGGTTTCTCTGTATAGCCCTGGCTGTCCTGGAACTCACTCTGTAGACCAGGCTGGCCTCGAACTCAGAAATCTGCCTGCCTCTGCCTCCCAAGTGCTGGGATTAAAGGTGTGTGCCACCACTGCCCGGCCGAGAGACTTTTAATTACTTCAAGGAAGGTCACAGATACAAATATGTCAGAAAGTGTCCCAAAGATGTCCTTAACACTCTCAAAATGAGAGAAAATGTCTTTGTTGTTTTGTTTTTGAGACAGGGTTTCTCTGTGTAGTCCTGGCTGTCCTGGAATTTGCTCTGTAGACCAGGCTAGCCTCAAACTCACAGAGATCTGCCTACCTTTGCCTCCTAAATACTGGGATTAAAGGTACTTGCCACCACTGTCTGACAAAAGAAGTGTCTTAAATCACACTATAAATAACTCTTGAACTGATCTCTAATGGCCTCAATGTATCAAAAATTCAAGATATATCAGTGAGAAATGAAAAGGGCTGAAGAGAACGGCTTAAATATGTCACAAAAGGGTCTCAAACTTACAGGAAGACTATCACATAATCAAAAAAGGCCACCGACCTGTTTAAAAAAAAAGGCCTCAAAAATCTCAGAAAGGGTCTTTGATAATTAGGAAAGGAAGCAATAAGTCTCAAAAGAGTCACAAGAATATCAGGAGTCATTTTACCAATCAGGAAGAGCCTCAAGGTCTGACCAACTTTCTAATATAACAGGAGAAGACTGACTTAAGTCCATGAAGGCCTAAAGCTAGAACAGGAAGGGTCTTAACTCTGTCCAGCAGAGTTTAAAATAGATCTCTGAAGCTGAGTATGGCAGAGCATGCTTGCAATGAAGCACTTGGAAGGAAAACTGCATAGGAAGTTCAAACTTATTAGACTACATAAGGCCCATACCATACAACATACAGTCTCAACCATAGCAACAGTGTCACAAACAGAGAACAATGTCTCCAGACTATCACAAGTCATCTCAAACAAGCAACCTGGAAGACTTACAAGTTGGTTAGTCAGTGTCTCCAATGGAGAGGAACATTCTTGCATAGCCTGGATTCCTGTTGTGAATACATCAAGAAGTCTCAAACTTGTCACAAACATGTCTCAAAGAAATAAGTATAGGTCTCAAAAATTCCAGAAAGAGACTGAAGTGAAGTAGAGTCTCTGGCAAATCAGATAGGGTGTTAATTTCTCTCTAAAGGGGCCTTCAGTGTCATTAGGGAGAGTCTTGAATACAGTGAAAGATGCCTGGTATACCAGTATATGTCCCCAAACACAATGTGGGGGGGGGGTCTGAATTCTCTCGCACCATAGGAAAGGTTCTTAAGACCACAAAAAGCGATAAATTTGGCAATAGCAGATACAAATAAATGGGCAAATGTCTTAAGGATATCAGGAGAGGCCTCCATGTGTGCTAGAGAAGTTATGAGGTTCCTCAACTGTTCCTACTGTGTTTGCAGCTGCCTGTGGTGGCTTGGAAGCACTTGTTCTTGACTTGTGAGATTTTCTGTCGTTTCCTGGACAGTTTTGAGGCCCATCCCATCAGGAAGAGTGTGAAGTACAGGGGGAACACTTCCTTAATACATTAGAAGGGTCTCAGATATGTTAGGAGATGTCACAAAGATGGCAGATGAAGACTCAGGAAATATCATTATCAGGAAATATCCAAAATAGAGTTCCCTCCCTCCTTCCTTCCTTCTTTTCTTCCTTTTTCTTTCTTTTTTTTTTTTTTAAAGAAATCTACCTGATACAATCTAGAGTGTGCACACTTCAGGATGGCCTCCAACTGGCAGGAAGACTCTCCAGTAAGTGAGGAAGTACAACAGCCACACCAGAAAGTATCACACACACTGAGGAACAGTCTCGCCTGCATCAAACATGTCAAATAACTCTCAAAGTCATCAGAAGGTCTCAAAGTCATCAGAAAGAGCAGAAAGTGTGTAACCAAAGGCCTCAAGGAGAAAAAAACAGCCTGTATGCCTATGGAAGAGTCTTAGCCATTCAAGGAAAGGTTTTAAGAGAATTGTGAAGGATTTCAAACTAGCCTGGGAAGTTTCCTAGTACAAGGAGAAGAATTTCAAAGTTCTCAAGAACTTCCGGAACAGACACAAAGACTCTTAATCACCTAAGTATGCATCTCAGACAAGACCAGAACTTTTTCTAAGTAGTCAAGATGAGTCACATGTAAGTCAGTGAGGTTTTCCAAACTAAAGGAAGAGCCTCAAATCCCTGCAAGTGACTCTCAAACACATCTAGAAGGTTCTCAAGAAGGGCAAACAGTCTCGGGCTTATTTTTGAAAATCTCCTGAATGACAGAGTTCCAAAGGTCACCTGAAGGGTCTCAAATATCCATGTAAGGAAAAGGAATGATTGAAGGAGATAAATGCCTCATAGATGTCATTATGGGTTGGAACAGTCATCGGGTATCTCAGAGATAGCAATGTCTCAGAGATAGACATGTCAGGAAAGTCATGTCATAACAAACACGTCAGGAAGTGTCTTTAACATAGAAGAAGGCTTGAACAAATTCAGAACTATCTCATATGTATCAGAAAACATCTCTAATAAGACAGGAGCTCTCTCCAACAGCTGAGTATCTGGAATACTTCAGGAATGATAACACCCACGTCAATAAGGTTCTACAGTGTCTCAAGAAGAGTCACAATCCCCAGAAAAGGTTTCAGACACAACAGAAAGGAGTCTCAACATCATCAAAATTCTCAAATGCATCAGAAAGTGCATTAAAACAGGATAGGATACTTCTGAAGCAGGACAGAAAGTGTTCTCGAGACGGGAAGGGTCTGACCTATATGACCAATCTTTTCAAGTCAGCTTGGAAGGATCTCAAAGTCATCAGAGGGGCATGAAATTGATCAGTAAAGATCAGTTACAATCTCAAATACATCTGCAAGGGTCTTGAATATTTCACTATGAGACTCACATGACTTTTGGGAATATCTCATACCAGTCAGAAAAGTTTGTAGTATCTCACTAAAAATCCTGACAACACATGTTCAAAAGAGTCTTAAGTATGTAAGGTTCTCAAATATGAGAAGAAGGAGCCTGAAATATTCTGAGAGAGGAGTTTTAAACATGCTAGGAAGTATCTGGATAGTCTCAGAAACTATCACAAGTGAGAAGAGAAATTTGAATTCTATCAACAATCTTTTCAAACAAGTCCAGGAGGGACCAAAGTAATCAACAAGAACTTTAAATACGTCACTGATTGCCTCAAGCAGACAGACACAAAGCTAGGTCACAAGTCAGAAAAATTATCTGCAGGCAAGTAAGAATGTCAAGCAAGTCATGAACTCATAAAGGGTGTTGGTAAGTTTTTAGAAGAGCAACCAAACATCTCTAAGATATCAGGAACTATTTTATATAAGTAATGAAGGTCCTGACATGTCATGAAGAACCTAAAATATGTCCTAGATATAATAGACCAATTCCCAAACAAGTCAAAGTGGGTATTTGACCAGAGAGTCATGGAAGATGGTGTCTAAAACTGTTTAGTATCATTCTAGAACATACAGGAAAGTTTTCTTTTCCTTTTTTTTTTTTTTGGTTTTTCGAGACAGTTTCTCTGTAAAGCCTTGGTTGTCCTGGAACTCACTCTGCAGACCAGGCTGGCCTCGAACTCAGAAATCCGCCTGCCTCTGCCTCCCAAGTGCAGGGATTAAAGGCGTGCGCCACCACCGCCCAGCCTTTTTTTTTTTTTCAGGAAAGTTTTCAAACACATCAAGAAACATCTCAAATCAAGAGGGTTTTCAAAGCAGCTCTGGGCTATAATTTAGCTAGGCAGATGACTCAACAGTTAAGAATATTTGATGCTCTTGTAGTTCAGTTCCCAGCACCCACATCTAGCTCACAACCATCTGTAACTCTAGTTTCAGGGACTCAACATCCTCACCTGGTCTCTGTGAGCACCACGTACACACCATGCCCATACATACATGCAGGTCAACACTCATTCACAGAAAATAAAAATAAATATTTTTTTAAAAAGATCTGGAATTAAGTCAGGAAGGGTCTCAGAATGGAAATGTCTTAGATATAGCAAAGACTGTCACCATATCAAAAAGAGTCTCAAATGTGTCATGAGTAACCTTAAAGATGTCCACCCGAGTAACAAAATGTTAGCAAGCGCTGTGTTCTGGAGAATGTCTTAAAGGCATCAGGAATCTCATCCAACAAGTCTGAAAGCTTCTCTGGGTGATTAAGATAAGCTCCAAACAAGTCAATGTGCGTCTCCAACTGTGAGAAAGAGGCCCAGATACCTTCAAAAGAGTCTCAGGTATGTCAGGGGAAGCTTTCATATAAGTTGGGAAGGCTCTCAAGCAACTCAGAAGAAATGTCTAACTTGTCATGAACAGTCTCACCTAAGGCAGAAGAGCTTAGGAAAATGTCAGGAATGGGCCACACCCACAGAGTCAAGAAAGTTCTCAGATCTGTCAGTAAATCTGAAGGGTCTCAAAAAGCAGCTAGGATGTCAAACATGCCTGACATTGTCTTGAATAATGGGAAAGGGCACAAATGTGTCACAAATGGGTTTATAAATGTCAGGGAGCATGTCACAATCATTAGGCTGAGCAGAAATACTAAAATAGGAAAGATCTCAAACACACAAGAGGAATCTATTATATACCAAAAAGACAGTCAACAACGTTGGAATGTTGTCACATAGTCATGGAGGGTGTCACAGACAAGTCACAGAGTATTTCAGAGTCATCAGAAACAGGCCTAAGCAGTCAGGAAAGGTCTCCAACATGTTGGCAGGTTCTTTAAGTGTCACAGAGACTTTGGGTATGATAATAAAACAAGTCAGGAAAAGTATGAAAGTCATCTGTACAAGTCTCAGATGTGTAGAAAAGGACTTACTACTGGAAGAGTCTTAGATCTACCTGAAAGGGTTTCAGACTCACAGGAAGAGATTAATTACACCAGTCGCTATTTCTAACACCTTAAGGGGCATCTCAGCCATGTGAGGAAGACATTCAACCAGTCAGAAATAGTGTCCACTCGACAAAGGATGATTTCAAACACAAAAGGAACGATTTAAAACTGATAAGAAGTTCTCATTATCTCATGATGGGTCTCAAGTTACTAGGAAGAGTCTCAGCAAGTCAAGAAAGTCCCAAATATTTTATGAAGAAGTCATAACGCACAGCTCCAGTAGTCAATAAAATTTGCTAATGTATCAGAAAGAGTCTTAGCTAGCTACATCAGGAAATTTATCCAATAACTCAATCAGGGTTTCAAACAACTTACAAGGCCCTCAAAGATGTTGAAAAGTTTCTCAGGAAAGCTGTCACACAGGTCAGGTCAAATCTAAAATATCAGGCATGGATTCAGACATGTCATAAATCACCTCAAAACAAATTAGGAGGTGTTTGAAGAGTCTCAGACAGATCAGGGATGGTCTTATATATGTCAGGAAAGTTAACCAAGAATTCCGAGAAAGACTGTAGTTAGACTTTCATTGCTATAACTAAATATCCAAGAGGAACAGCTTGAATAGAGAAGGCCTACCTTGGCTCACAGTTTTAGTGGTTTCTATCTATAGTCCTTGGTTCCATTGATTCTGGGCCCGTGGTTTAGGTAGAATGTCACTTTGGTAGAAGCATGTACAGACAGAAAGCAGAACAGGATTAAGCCCCTAAAAACAACTCTCCTAGTGACCTACTTTCTTCAACTAAGCCCGACCTCTTAAAATTGCTAAGATCTCTCAAATAGTGGCACCAGCTGGGAACCAACTCTTACATACATAAGTCTTTTGGAGGGACATTTCTTTTTTTTCTTTTCTTTTTTTTTCTCTTTTCTTTCCTTTTTTTTTTTTTTTTGGTTTTTCGTTTTTGGTTTTTGAGACAGGGTTTCTCTGTGTAGCCTTGGCTGTCCTGGAACTCACTCTGTAGACCAGACTGGCCTCGAACTCAGAAATTTGCCTGCCTCTGCCTCCCAAGTGCTGGGATTAAAGGCGTGCGCCACCACTGCCTTTCATATCCAAACCACAACAGATGTCTAATCAGAATGAGTTTCCAAGTTGTCAAGAAGAATTTTACACATGTCTGGAAGGATCTCAACAGATAGGGAAATAAATGCTCAGATACATCAAGAATCACCTCAACCATATTCAGAAGATTTCAGTATCCCTAGTTGAGTCTGAACTACATCAGGAAGAGTCTTCAACATGTCTGGAAGGATTGGTTCTATACAAGTCAGGAAGAGTCACAAATAGGTCGGGAAGAATCTCAAGAAAGTGGGAAGTCCAAATAAATCAGGAAATATCTCAACTGAGTTGGGAACTGTCTTGAAACTGTCAGGAAGGGGATCTCCCATGAAAGACTTAAGTTAGGAATGATCACTGAAAAAGTGGGGAGAGTTGCATATTCACTTAGGAAGCTGGCATAATTCACCAGCATTGAAAACAACCCTGGAATGGTCAAGCACATTGGTAAGCTGAGATAAAGGCACTTCATGCTCTGTAACAGGACTCTAGAAATTAGGATGTCTCCAGTGAATACCATGGTGGGAGTTTTCCCTGCTGGTGAATTATGTCAGCTTCCTAGTGAATATGCAAGAGTCATGGCCCCATGCTCCAGGAGTCACCCAGTTCTAAAACTCTGAGCCAGAGCTACATCTCTAAGTGCACACCCCCAGATTCTATAGGTCTTCTTCCCCCTTACATGCATTCATATATGTGTGCGTGTGCATGGGTGAGTGTGGGCTTGGAGCGTATGGAGGTCAGAGGACAGCGTACAGGAGTAGATTTTTCTCCCTTTTTCATTTGGACCTCGGGGATTGAACTCAGGAACTTGCTCTTGGCTGATAGTGCCTCCTCTACATGCTGCACCATCTGATTGGCTCCAAGTGTAGTCCAGGCTGGCTGATGATGATCTCAAACAGATAGGGAGACCCTAGGATACATGCAGATCATTGTGTGAACTTAAAATGATGCACCTCCTACCTCTGCCTCTTCAGCATGTCTCACAGGTATTGGCCACAACAACTAGCTGAGGCCGTTGTTTTATCTCTTATAGTTTGTAACACTGCAAGGCAAAACCAAAACTAAATAAATTCAGACTTAGAGCTTTATGAGCAGAGACACTAGTTCAAAGAAATCCTTTAGATGGCTCTTTCATTACCATGGTGATCCCAGGCCTTTAGTTGGATGTTCGAATGTGTTCAGAATCTCAGAAAGAGCCAGAAATATATGGCCAACCCATCCCCCACCCACTCCTCATCGACCCTCCTCCCACTCAGGAATTCATTTGGCTGCCTAATGAATAGAAACCCAGACTTCTCTGATACAGCTTCCCGGGTCACGTTCATAGAGCCAGTGTGCATTTTTGTTTTTTTTTTTTTCTCTGCTGCGTTCTCATCTTAGCTGGGCTCTTACCAACCGCAAAATGACCAAAACTTAGAAGCACCTAAGATTGTGTATGGGAATTGTTTGTAAAGGATGGCTTTTGATATAATTCCAAGGAATTCTACACAGATAAAAACTGTGAGCAACACTGACTGCCACATTATTTTTTAATAGAAAACCAGCAAGCCATCCTACTGCATGGCAGTGAAGCCCAGGCAGGCTTGTGGTTCGAAGGTTCCATCCACTTTCACTGGAAAAATAAATGGGTTTCTGAGTTGTCTTTATCAGTTGTTTACTGTAAATGCTTTAATTAGATACTGCTCAAGTTTGTTGCTAACTTTGAGGGTGTTTTTTTTTCCCTTTTTTAAGCTCTTGGAAATGTTCCCTTTCCAAAATAGAAGTCTTTATGCTTTGAATAATGCACTTAAAAAAAATTACTCTCTTGGACTATGTTTTAGATAAATTTAGAAAATGTGAGAGTTAACATTGTTGGCTGAAGGGTGTGAGGAACTCTGTCAGGCCTTCAGTGTGAAGAATTAAAAAAAAAAAACCTCAAAAGAACACATGACCAGCTCTTCAGGTCTCAACAACTATTGCATCTGAGAGTGGCACTAAATTACAATTTGTCAAATTAATAACCATAATAATTAAAAATAGATGACCTAATTTGGTCTCCTGAATTATTTTTGAGAACCATTGACTCATGCCAAGGATCTTCCACAGTGAAGCTAGAGGCCTGAATCACTTGCTCTATCGATCCATCTCAGGAGTTGGGGCAGCAGATTACCTTGCACCCTGTCCCACCTCAGGCCTGGGCTTAGCTGGCCGAGTAATAGAAAGCATGCATGGGCCATCTTTGACCTATCTTCCTGATCTGTCTCTTTGAAATCCACAGCTTTATCATGGAGAATACTGGGGAAACACTGACACTTAATGCATTGTGCTGAAGATAGTGCCAGAGTTTGGAACTGCTGACACAGCTCCCAGTTCTGACACCATGGCTAATGGTCTGTGTTTGATCCCCAAAACTCATATGGTGAAAGGAGAAAAGTGACTTTTTTTTTCTTTTTTTTTTCTTTTTGGTTTTTGGAGACAGGATTTCTCTTTGTAGCCCTGGCTGTCCTGGAACTCACTCTGTAGACCAGGCTGGCCTCAAACTCAGAAATCTGCCTGCCTCTGCCTCCCAAGTGCTGGGATTAAAGGCGTGAGCCACCAGTGCCCGGCGAAAAGTGACTTCTATAAGTTGTTGTCTGACCTCCACATGTGCATGTGAACACATACAAACTCACACACATCACACACACAAACCTAGTATGCCAATACACAAATACATACACACACAAACAAAGGCACACATGTAAACAAACACACCACACAAACATATCCATATACAAATGCATACACACATAAACACACACATGTACCCAAATACATACACATTATAATCACATATACACATATATACCCATATACAGACACATACAAACACATATCACACATCACACATACACACCTATATATACCTATATTCAAACATATTCATACACAACAAACTCACACGCACATATTAATATACAAACACATTCACATATAAACACACATATCAATGCATATACACATATCACCCACCCACCCATATATATCCATATACAAACACACACACACACACACACACACACACACACACACGATGAGATTTAGCTGCCAGATTATGCAGCAGGAAGTTCTGCTTTATTTTTCCTTGGTTTCTTAGTTAGTCTTGTGTCTCTGTGCCAGAGAAGCTGAAATAAACAACATGAAAGGAGGAAAGTTTGACTTGGGCTCATCAGTTTTGGCCTTTTGGCCTGTGGCAAAGGCATCAGCACATCAGGGTAGGGTGCACATGGCAGAGGAGGCTGGTTAATTCGTGTCCTGGAAGTAAAGAAGGAGACAAGAAGGGACCAGGGTTCAATATCCTTTAATGGACACATCTACAGTGACCTACTTCTACTTGGTCTAAGCTCTTAAAGGTTCCATAACCTTCAAATAGAGCCTCAGGGTGGGGGCCAAACACCTTTTGATGGGACATTCTAGGACTATAGAACCAGACAAAAATGTGTATGGAGTAAAACTATACTCCCGGCTCAATTTAATGTTTGAAGGAATATTTAAAAACAAAGACAAACAAAACTATCTCTCCCACCCTGCCCCCAGGCACAGTAGTAAATAATTGTAACTCCTTAGGAACAAACAATAGGACAATAGGTTTGAAGCCAGCGGTAGGCTATGTGTTGAGTTCTAGAACAGCCTGAGCTACATAGCAAAGATTCTGTCTCAAAAAAACAAAAACAAACAAACAACAGCAAAAATCTCAAAACAAAAAATAACCCACATACATAATAAACAAAACAACAACAAACCCTCTAAGATTGGTAAGACAGTTCAGTGGGTAGAGGCGATTGCCATGTAAATCTGATAACCTGTGTTTGATCCCCTGAACCCTTATAAAGGCAGAAGAAAAGAATCAACTTCACAAAGTTGTCCTCTGACCATCGGATACACACCATGGCAGTGATCTACCCCACATCATACAAACACAATAAGAACATTTTTTTTTTTTTTTTTTTTTGGTTTTCCGAGACAGGGTTTCTCTGTGTAGCCCTGGCTGTCCTGGAACTCACTCTGTAGACCAGGTTGGCCTCGAACTCAGAAATCCGCCTGTCTCTGCCTCCCAAGTGCTGCGATTAAAGGCATGTGCCACCACCGCCCGGCTGTTTTATTTTATTTAAAAGTATTTTGTACTGGGCTGGAGAGATGGCTCAGTGGTTAAGAGCACTGACTACACTTCCAGAGGTCCTGAGTTCAAATCCCAGCAACCACATGGTGGCTCACAACCATCTGTAATGAGATCTGATGCCCTCTTCTGGTGTGTCTGAAGACAGCTACAGTGTATTCATATACAATAAATAAATCTTGAAAAAAAAAACAAAAAAAAAAGTATTTTGTATATTTTGATAATATTCTTTCCTCTTTCCCAACTCCACCCCACCTCCCTACCCACCCAACTTCGTGTTCTTTCTCTCTTCTTCAAAAAGACAAAAACAGACAAGCAAACAAAAACCAGGAAAAGCAACAAAAAATACAAAAATCAAAATGGACAAAAAAAGTTAGCACAGAGGTGGTGGCACACACCTTTAGTCTCAGCACTTGGGAGGCAGAGGCAGGAGGATCTCTGTGAGTTTGAGGCCAGCCTGGTCTACAGAGTGAGTTTCAGGACAGCCAGGGCTACATAGAGAAACCCTATCTCAAATAGTCCATGGGGCCTGCTCCGAAGTGTAATTTATATACAGTGACATTCCACTGGAATAATTTAATGCTAAAATACATTTTTAAAATTAAAAATTAATAAAAGAAATAACTATACAGTTTAAGCATGAAAAGGGAGGTGAGTCAGTGGTAGAGGGCTTATGTAGTATGCCCCAAACACTTGCAGTGTGATTTCCAACACTGCAAAAAAGGGTGGTTTTAGATGCTTGGCATTGATGATAGGTATCTGTAATCCCAGCACCCAGAAAGAGGAGGGAGGACCTTAAGGTCAGCCTGGGCTCCAGGGTTGGTTGGTCTCTCTCTCTCTCTCCTCTCTCTCCTCTCTCTCCTCTCTCTCTCTCCCTCCCTCCCTCCCGCCCCCCCTCCCCCCCTCCCCCCCCCCCTCCCCCTTTCTCTCTCTCTTTCTTCAAGACAGGGTTTCTCTGTGCAGCCTTATCTGGCCTGGAACTCACTCAGTATAGACCAGGCTGGCCTCAAACTCAGGCATCTTCCTGCCTCTGCCTCCCCAGTGCTGGGATTAAAGGCGTGAGCCACCACTGCCTGGCTATATTCTGTTTTTGTTAGATTTTTGGCGCGCAGCTCAGAACAGGCCACACCAGACCAAATGGTTCCAAAGGGGAGGGGGTTTATTCCGGGCATAGGGCAAAGGTGGGGAGAGAAACGGGAGAAGATGGTGGGGGGGGGGAGCAGAGAAGTAGAGGCCGGCCATGACCACGTGGAGAGAGGGGGAAGGGAGAGGGGACAGAGAGACGCTAGAGGCAAGAGAACAGAGAGCAAGAGAGCGAGGAGGGGGCAGGCAGCCCCTTTTATAGTGGGCACGCCTACCTGCCTGTTGCCAGGTAACTGTGGGGCAGAGCATACCTGGATGTTGCCAGGTAACTGTGGAGGTGGAGTTTAGACAGAATACTAACAGTTTCAATAAACAAATGACCAATCTCCTTTTACTCAGAAACATTTCCAAACATATACATGAGTTAGTAGTAATGTGAGTGATGGGGGGCAGGAGGAATGGATGGAGAAAACCTCCCGCTGCACTGAAGGAGTGGAAAGAGGGGACGGAGTAGCAGCCCTAACTGCGGCACTGTCTGGTTTTAATGGACTTTCCATTATTTGGTCCTAACTCTTCAGTTCATTTGTGTACACTTAGCTAACAAGAGTCCACCTGAGCCTGTACAAACCCCCAGCACAGTCTTTGTATCAGTTAACTCTTCTAAGCAGAGGTCACAGCCTCTTCTTCATAGGAAGAAGGCCGTAGGGACAAACACACTGCTCAAAACCCACCATTCCTGCTTCTGGAACCTTCCCTCCTGCTACCCTCACTCTTGGCATTGTCTTGCTCTCCATCAGCTAGCTATCTGTCCATGGACTTGGTCTATGGAAACCCACTCTTAGTAGGCATCACACCACTGAGAGCTCAGAGCCTTAGTGTCTCCTCTTAACCTCTTCCGCATTCAGCTTGTCAAGGGGGTTAGACCTAACACTTACTGGGGAAGGTCTTTCCACTGGCATCCTCCTGCCTCTTAGAGTTCAGAACCTCTATTTTTCCCTTTGTGTTGTCACTCCCAGGTGGCTAAAAGTCCTTCACGTTGGTTCAGCCTTTGCTGTCTGCCCATTTCATCCATGGAGGAGCCTGAGACAAGAACCTGCATATGAACAGCCACTTGCTTCAGCGGCTAAGACCATATGACCAATTTTATTTCATATATAATCCCAGCTGTTTTCAAACCTCACCATCTGAAATTATCTTAAAACATATCCAAGACTTTATATTTTCACATAAAAATATTTCAAGTAAGCCGGGCGTTGGTGGCGCACGCCTTTAATCCCAGCACTTGGGAGGCAGAGACAGGCGGATTTCTGAGTTCGAGGCCAGCCTGGTCTACAGAGTGAGTTCCAGGACAGCCAGGGCTATACAGAGAAACCCTGTCTCGAAAAACCAAAAAAAAAAAAAAATATTTCAAGTATTCATTCAGGAAAGATTTGTAAAAGTCCACACACACACACACACCAAACTTTACCACTATCCCTACTAAAGAAATATTGACATTTGTCTATTAATACCAATGAACTCTGCTCAGTATCTAGAGCAGCAGTTCTCAACCTGTGGACTGAGACCCATTTTGAGGGTCAAAAGACACTTTCACAGAGGTTGAATATCACATATCCTGCATTTACATTTTGGCTTGTTTAAACTAGGAATCAGACATGGTCCCTTACAGTGCATGGTTGGTATGTCTCTTAAGCCTGTTTATAGGTTACCCCCTTTCTGACTAACATTCTCACCATTTGTCTGTAGGGGGGAAAAGGAGAGCTTTTGACCTGGAAATTTTCCCACAGGCAGTTATTTGGCTGATCGGCTCTATCTCTTGTGTGTCATTTAACACACACACACACACACACACACACACTCACACACACACACACACACACCTCTCTTTTCTGTGCATTTGTAATTAGATGTAGAAGCTTGGTCGGCTTTAGATTTGACTTCATTAGCAAGAATGCTTCAGATCACAGCACACCAGGAGGCATGTACTGCCTGGCTACTCCATTTTTCATAATATTAACACTAAATATCAGATATAGGTATGGGTGGCTCTGCCTTTCATATAATAGAAAGAGATGCCAAGATTCTGAATTTCATTTGGGCTTGCAAATTTGTGAGATTCTAATTCTGTTCTTTCTTGGATAAAGTATTTCTATAATAAAAACAACTTTCTTTCATTAACTCTTTGGATACCTTGCAGCACAGTTCATAGCATGAAGAAAGAATAAGTGCCTAGTTTCTAATCTTTACTTACTTTCAAAAAGATGAGTTGGTTCCCTAGTGTTATCTACAGGGAACCAAGGACCTTTGACAAAAATCATTTCAGCACATATGATTTTTTTCAATCCATTACATTCATTATTCATGTTCATTTCCCATCTTTTAACCATTTCATGGCATACAGCTCATCCATTTAAAGCTCAAGGCTCAATGTTTCTTAGAACAGTATCATAATCTAATTTTATAATACTTGATGTCAAAAAGAAACCATTAGCAATCATGCCCACTACCTTTGATACCCCATAACCCTAGGAAACCACTGATCTACTCTCTGGCCATATTGATTTATCTATTATAGACACTTCATATAAATGGAAATACATAATACATAGCCTCTGTCTGGCTTCTTTCCCTCAGTATAAAAATTTTAAGGTTTACCTCTGCTGTAGTATGTGCTGATCCTTCATTCTTTTTCAATGGCAAATGATATCTCATTATACTGATGAATGACATACTGGTTACCCATTCATCTATTGCTGGACATTTGGTTTCTTAAACTGTTAACCTCTGGAACCTGTGACTATGACTTGGTTTGGGAAAAGAGCCTTTATGGATGTAATTAAATTAAAGATCTCATCTCAAGATGAGATCATACTGGATCATCTCTATAGGCCCTAGACCCATTGAATAAGAAATATCATAATGAGAGACATATAGAGAAGAAACAGAAGAGGGCTAGGGGTGGAGTCCATGGGGAGGTGGAGACAAAGATTGGACTGATGCCACCACAACAAGCTGAGGAACGTCCTGAAAAGCTAGAAATCAGAAGCCACAAATGATGTTCCCCTACGATGTTCAGAGGGAGCATAGCATATAGCTCTGCTTCCATCTGGATTTCAGGTTTCTGAGCGCCAGCACTATGAGCGAATAAATGTCTGTTTTAAGCCAAGTTCGTGACTTGCTACAGCATTCTCAGGAAGCTAATAAGGGTTTCTTTCACTTGCTTTTCATAGCTTTACCAAAATGCCTGTGAGAAGAACTTAAAAGGAGGAATTCTTTATTTTGGTTCACAGCTTTGGAAGGTTCAGTCAGTGCTCAGTCAGCTTGATTGCTTTGGGTCTGAGGCATCGTGGTACAGGAGCATGTGGAGGAGAAGGCTGTTCACCTCAGAGAAGTCAGAAAGCAGAGGGAACAGGAAGAGGCCCCTTTGAAGACAAGCCCTTAGTTAGCCATTTCCTCCAGCTAGGTCTTTCCCAAAGTCTCCACCTGTAGGAGGAGTTAAGGTGGGAGGAGTAAGGAGAGGAAGAGGAGGAGTTGGGAGAGGAAGAGATAAAAGGAAGAGGACGAGCTAGAGAGGGTAGAGATGTAGGAGGATGGAGAACCACACAGGTGTGGAGAGCACTTGTTGGAAACAACTTATAAACTTATAATTAGGTTAGCTAATTGGGATACAACTCTTTTTGTATGGGCATCTTGTTATTAATCATTATCAAACATATAAAGCGTTTGATTAATCCATAAGAATTAGAGTCTCACTGGGCAGTGGTGGCCCACGCCTTTAATCCCAGCGCTTGGGAGGCAGAGGCAGGCAGATTTCTGAGTTCGAGGCCAGCCTGGTCTACAGAGTGAGTTCCAAGACAGCCAGAGCTACACAGAGAAACCCTGTCTTGAAAAAAAAAATAATTAGAGTCTCATTCTCTTACTGGGCCCGCATGGATGGCGGAATGGTCTGGGCAATGCCCTGCCTTGTGGAGAGAGCGTGGAAGATTGGCAGAGCCATCTCTCATGCTGGCATCTAGTGGGTGGCAGGGCTGGTGTTTCTGGCGGGCCGGGCCGGTTCTAGCTGCAGTGCGCAAGTGGCCTCAGGCCAAGAAACATGGCGGCTGGGCTAGGTAGAGCTGCTGCAGTTTAGATAGTCGGATGAACCAGAGGCCAGTTTGAAATAATTACCACAACATCCACCATCTCCAAAAATAAGCACAACCAGCTGTGTATCTATAGATCTTTCAGAATCTTAACTACAGCCAGGTCGCTTCTACCATTTGGCTATTAGGAGTAATGTTGCCATGGGTGTTTGTGTGCAGGCTTTGGGATGGATGCGCATTTTCATTTCTCTTGGGTGTGGAATTGGTGCATCATATGGTAACCTCTGACATTTTGAGGAACTGCTAAAGTGTTGAATGCCACTTACAGTCTTCTGGGTAATATATGAAGACTCTAAGTTCTCCACACCCTCACAGACTCATCTCTTTTATCTTGGTTGTCGCCATCCTAGAGTATGGGAAGTCGTCTCTCCTAGTGGCTTTGATTTGTACTTCCTTAATGACTAATGAGTTTGAGCCTTTGTTCACATTCTCACTGGCATGGGGACATGTTCTTTGGTCACATGTCTAAATTCTTGGTCCATTCCTACATTAGGTTTTCTTTTTATAAACCCAGCTTTAAAAGAGGCTTTATTTATTTGTTGAGAGGGGGCTGTGAGTGTACCATAGTGCAGGTTTGGAGGTCTGAGAACATCGTGGAGGGAACTGTTCTTCCTTTACCGTGCTGCTCCTGGGGACGGAACACCAGGCTTAGGCAGCAAGCACCTTTACCCACTCACCCCTACACCGTCTTTTGATGCTGCTTTATTAGAGGTTTCTTTTTTAGGTTTGTTTTTAGATATTCTGGATATACATCCTTTTTAATATCAGAATTTCAAATATTTTCTCTCCACCTTGAATATTGTTCTCACTTTGTTGGATTGCTTGTTTTCTTTCTTGTCTGATCTTTCAGTGCTGTGGATTGAACTTAGAGGTTTGTGCATGTTAGGCAAGCATTAAACTACTGAGGTAGTTAAGCTCTTGTGCTCTAAGTGCAATACTTAAGAATCCACTGTACATTGTAAAGGTAAGAGTTCAGCTTCATTCTTTTGCAAGTTGAATTTAATTCCATGATGGATAGTGTTAACTCTCAACTTAATACAATCTGGAATTACCTAGTAGTTGGGTCTCTGAGTATGTTTGTGACAGATTATTTTAAGTTGAATGATGTAGAAAGACCTATCTTGATTGTAGGTTGGACTATTCCCTGGGCAGAGGATTCTGCACTGTATAAAATGGGGAAAGTGATTCATTCCCTTCAGCTTCCTGTTTGTAAATATAATCCTGCTGCGTTGACTTTCCTACCATGATGGAGTGGACCCTTGAGCTATGAGCCAAAAATCAACCCTAAGTAGGTCTCATAAAAGTGTTTTTATCCCAACATCAAGATGAGAAACGAAACCAAATTGTTCCATATAACATATTTGTTATAACAATTCACCATTTAACTGCGAAGCTATCTCAGCATACTTGATAAAAAAAAATTATCTGATGAACTCATCTGCTTTTAGCTTCAAGAAAGCTAAGCGCAACTTTTTGGTTGTCCCTGCGTTTACCTGACACCAGCTGCCTCCACCATGCTGCCCAAGTCCCACCAGCCCCAACAAGATCAAAGTTGTGTGCCAGATGCCCAGAAGTGAGGTTAGTGGCACATTCACCTTTGTTCCCAAGATGGGTCTGTCGCCAGAAAAGTTGGTGATGATACTGCCCAGGAACCGCAAGAGGCTTTTGGTGTTGTAGCAGCCCAGTTTCAGAGACCTCAGCATTTTGGAGATGGCAGCATCATGGGACAATTGCTAAGGACAGCAACTATAGAGAGGAACAAGCCAGTGAGCAGCATCCTCCATGCCCTCTGCATCAGCTCCTGCCTCCAGATTCCTGCCTTGAGTTCCTACCATGACTTCCCTGGATGATGGACTACAACTTGTAGGATGAAATAAACCTTTTTTTTCCCCAAGTTGCTTTTGATCATAGTGTTTTATCACAATAGAAAGCAAAGAAGGAAAAAAAAACAGGATTGGTGCTGTCTACCTGTTGTTTTTTTGTTTGTTTATTTTTTGAGACAGGCTTTTCCCCGAGTTAGGGCTAGTTGATTAGTTTAGGTTGGGGGGCCAGCAATCCCCAGGAGTCACCTGCCTCTTCTCTAGTGCTGGGAATCACAAGCATGAGCTAGCATGTCCAGCTTTTTTTTTTTTTAATGTGGGTGCTACAATCAAACTCAGGTCCTTGTGGTTATGTGGCAGCATTTTCTCAAGTGGGACATCTCCCCAGCCCATCTGTGTTTTTCTTAAGGTTGGTGCATATGTAAGTTTTAAATTTTCCACAAATATACTTCTTTATTGATCATTGATCATGTGTCAGGAGTAGTTCCTCAGTATGGAACAACAATCTAAATCATAGTGAGTTAAACCTGATGGGGTTTACTATTGTCATTGTTGCTGGTGTAACAGTGTATAGCCATGTAGCCCAGGGTATCCTTGAAGCTATTAGCATCTTCCCTCAGCCTCCCCAATGTCACCATGGCCACATTAGCAAAAATTTTTTCTTTATTAAGGTTTATTTATTTTTATTTTTAATTGTGTGTGTGGGGGGGGTGTTGGGGCATGGGGGTGCAGAGGAGGTGTGTATTGGTAGATATGTGCATGTTAGCACAGGTGCCCAAGAAGTATCAGATCTCCCTGGAGCTGGAGTTACAGACTGTTGTAAGCTTTCCAATATGGATGCTGGAACTGAACTTGGGTCTTCTGCAAGAGCAGAAGCCCTCTCAACTTCTGAGCTATCTCTCCATCTGGCTAAGCAATAGTATTCTTTTTATTTATTTGTTTGTTTGTTTATTTATTTATTTCATATACTGAGTACACTTTAGCCGTCTTCAGACACACCAGAAGAGGGCATCAGATCCCATTACAGATGGTTGTGAGCCACCATGTGGTTGCTAGGAATTGAACTCACGACCTCTGGAAGAGCAGTCAGTACTCTTGACCACTGAGCGATCTCTCCAGCTAGCAATAGTATTCTGAGTACAGATTTTGTGTCCTTCTGGACTAGCAGATGCCCTGGTCTTATTTTGTATTGTATAGTCTCTATCCAAGAATGAGAACCTGCTTCTAGAATTTAGGGAGCCTAAGTTTTTTTGTTTTTTCCCTCCTCCAGCACTATTCAGATGATTCCAGCCTTTCCTCATTGCCTATTTGTAACTTCCCACTCCAACCCAGAGAAGCCATCCTCCATTTGTCTAACAGTTGGCTTCTGGTATAGCATACCATAGCGTCAGACCTGTTAATGTGACCTTATGGGGAACAAGTCAGACAACCACAAGTTAGACTCTAGTTCCTTTCATCTTTAGTCTCGCGTTTGTTGCTTGGCTCAACCCTTTTTCTTTCTACCCCCTCCAGTGAAATTATTTTGCACATGTGTAGTGACGGAAGATTCTTTAGTCACACTCTGTGCTCCATCTTGCAATCTCCTAACCTATGATTTTAAAAGGAAGAAAAAAACCTTGCCTTCATTAGGGTATACTCTATGGATTCTGAAAAATGCATAATGTCATATGTCCCCCAGCATAGTGTCAAGCAGAAGAGCTCCACTACCGGCCACGCCCCCCCCGTGCTCATTTAGTCAAGGGTTCTTCTCTGAATCCATGGCAACCACTGCTCTGCTTATTAGCTCTCATTTTGTGTTTTCCTAAATGCCAGAGAAAATGCCTTTCTGTACTGGTTACTCTCACATAACAAAGGCACCTGGAGCCTCAGTTGGTATAGAGCATGCACAGAGGTCCTGGGTTCACTCTATAAACTGGATATGGGAACACATTCCTGTAATTTCAACACTTGAGAGCTGGAGGAAGGAGGATCTGAAATTCGAGGTCATGCTTGGCTATGCAGGAAGTCAAAAGCCAAACTGCGCCACATGAAACCCTGTCTCAAAAAAAAAAATTACAATCAAGCCATACAAGAATATGGATGAAGTCCAGAGATGGTAGCATACCCCTTTAATCCCAGCTCCTCAGGAGGCTGAGGCAGGAGAATGTCAAGTTAGAGAACAACCAAACAGTTTTGTGAGGCCCAGTCTCAGGGTAAAGATTAAAAAGGACCTGAAACTCAGTGGTAGAGTAGTTGTCTTGAGACTCATCCCCAGCCTAGGGAAAAGAAGAGGAAAGGCTGCTGTTCCAGGTGCATTTGTTATGTGAGAGTAACCAGTAACCAGACCAGGCATTGTCTCCGCATGTAGGAAAACGGAAAGGGAGAGCTAATAAGCAGGCCAGTGGGTTGCCATGGATTCAGAGAAGAAGAACCCTTGAGTAAATGAGCACGGGGGATGTGGCCGGTAGTGGAGCTTTTCTGCTTGACACTATGCTGGGGGACATATGACATTTCTAGCCCACTCCATCTTTTGAATAACTGGATAGTATTCCAGTGCACAGATGTACCCATTTGTTCACATAGCCATCTATTGAAATACCTCTTGGTTGTTTCCTGTTTAAGGCAACTATGAATAAATCTGCTTTAAACATTTATTTGTAAGGGTTTTGTGTGGGCATAACTCAATACTAGTTGATTAAATACTTAGAAGTACAATTGCTGTATTGCACAATAAGACTATGTTTAGTTATGAAAAACCTGACAGTCTTCCAGATTGTTAAATCCTCTCCAGTAGCAAGAAATGAACTTCGTCTTTGCCAGCAGTTAGTATTGCCAGTTTTCTTTTCTTGTCTTTTTTTAATTTTAGAACTCTAATACATGTGTGTTAGTAGCTCATTTGGTACTAAATAAAATCTTTGGTAGCCCATAGCATTTCTCCTGCTTTGACATTTGCCATTGCCTTCCCTTTGGGAGTCTCACCCAGATCTTTCTGTATTATATATGTCACATGGACCTCACCTTCGGTAGATGTCTTGGTGGAAAGAGCTGGCTGCCTCCTGGAACACAGCTCCAGGAACGCTGTGCACTGCCTGTGAGACGTGGCCACATTTCTCTGTGATGAAATCTGGTCTTTGGAGCTAGCCCTTTCTCTCTACCGTGAACAACAAAGTACCAAAGGTACAGTTTCCTTTCTGGTGGTAATTGGCTGCTCTGAATTCGATGCTCTGGGAAATAAATTGCTCCAGGAAATGAAGTATGAGTCATCCAAAGAACTTGTGATCCCTTCCACATCCGTTACTGCCGGGAGCTTAATGCTGCCTCATCCCAAACTCCTGGTACAGTTTATTTTTCACCTGCCCACACATGGCTAGATGTGTTCTTGGCTCTTGGGTGGCTTCTGCAGGCTCCCCAATGCCCTTAGCTGCTTTTCTTTTGAGAGTGACTAGCAAAGACTTTGCTATAGACCTATTCAGTAGTCATGAAAGTGCAGCCTCATAATACCTCACTGTTTTATATAAACATTTGTCTTGTGTACTTTACTGGTTTCTTGTTTTATAATAAGAATGTAGTTTAGTGCATGAGCTGTAGTGGTCAACTAGACCTGCCAATAGGGCTCTCCTCCCCCTCCCTCCCTTCCCCCTATTTCCTTCTTATTTATTAAGACAGGTTCCTGGTTGGCCTAGGACCCTCTATGCAGTCACAAACTCACAGAGATCCTCCTGCCTCTGCCTCATAATTCCTGGGATTAGAGGAGTGTGCCATCATTTCTTTACATTTAGTTTCCTTGCACACTTCTTTTTCCTTTTCATCATCATCATCATTATTATTATTATTATGTAGAAGAGCACAGAGCATTGGATCTGCAGAGTTTCTAAGCCTTTGAATTTTGCTAATGACACACTCCTGGTGCATTTCTACATGGATTCTGTCCCTACTTTTCCTGTCAATGGTAACTGATGCCCAGAAGTTTAGATAGACTCAGTTTTCTTTCCTTCTTTCTTTCTTTCTTTCTTTCTTTCTTTCTTTCTTTCTTTCTTTCTTTTTGGTTTTAAGACTTATTTATTTAATGTGTGGGGTGTTTTTCCTGCATGTATTTATGTGTGCCACTTACATGTCTGGCGTCTGAGGAGATCAGATGATCGTCAGCTACCATGTGGGTGCCAGGAATCGAACCCAGTTCTTCGCAAGAGCAAAAAGTGCTCCTCACTTCTGAGCCATCTCTACACCTCCTTTCTTTTAAAAAAAAATTAAAAGTTTATTCCTTGGTAATTTCATCCAGCATATATAATGGATTTTGATCATATCTACCCCTCACTGCCCTCTCTGATCTCCTCAGACAGATTTTCTCTTTGGACCTCTAGATTCAGTTTGATAGTTTTAAAAAGATTTACTTTATTTTTACTTGTGCATATATGTATGTGCCTGTGTGGGGGTGTGTACAGGTGTGGGTGCAAGGGGTCTCAGAGACCAGAAGGTGTTGGATCCCCTGGAGCTGGAGTTACAGGTGGCTGTGAGCAGCCTGATATGGGTGCTGGAACCTGGACCCAGGTCCTCTGCAAGAGGGGTGTATGTTCCTAACTCTTGAGCCATCTCTCCATCCCTTTGATTTTTGTTTCAAGACTGTGATAGTGAGTTCTAACTTCAGGAAATCATCATGGCTGCTTGTGTTTCTCTTTGATAGTAGCATCTGTATCACCATTCAGATTTGAGTCTGTCATTTTCTTTGATCACAAGATAATTTTATTAAAAAGTACATCCCCAAATTGCTAGTGGCACAGTTCCTATAGGAAAATCGGGGTATATGCTTGAAACTTTATTTTTTATCCATTTTCTTATTTTATGTATGTTGGTATTTTGTCTGCATGCATGTCTGTGTGAAGGTGTCAGAAAGCCCTGGAACTAGAATTATAGACAACTGTGAGCTGTCATGTGGTTGCTGGAAATTGGTCCTCTGGAAGAGCAGTCAGTGCTCTTAACCACTGAGCCATCTCTCCAGCCTCACTTTATTTATTTTTTAAGTGATATCTTTCATAGTGTTCAATATTTAAATATCACCATGGATTTTAAAATAGAAGTATATTTCCTGAGTTTTACATGTGTTTATGTGTGTATTTGAGAAAAGGTCTCACTGTGTAGTCCTGACTGCCCTGAAACTTGCTATGTAATGAAGATTGTCTTCAAACACAGAGAGATCTGCCTGCCTCTGCCTCCCAAGTGCTGGGATTAAAAATATGTGACATCATGGCCTGGAGTCGAAACTCAAGGTTCTTTTTCAAAGATAGACTTTGTTGATCCGCTGACTCTTCTGTCATATCTCTCTGTTCCATCCTTGTACCCTTCTAACCCTAGTGTCCTTTAACTACCTTCATGTCACACAGAATCTATTACCCGCCCTCCCTGCCACAGCACCCCCTCCTCCCAATATGATCCCCTTTAGTATGCACAAGCTAGGATCTGCACATGAGAAGAAACCTGCAAATTCTGTCTTTCTTTTTCTGAGTCTGGGACACCTTATTGGTATGATCACTTCAAGATGCACCCATTTTCTTGAATCTTCATAATTTAATTTGGCTGTTCTATCGTGTATGTATAACTCTGTTTCACTATGCATCCATCAACTGATGGACATCTAGGCTGATTCTATTTCCTTGCTATTACGAATAGAGCTTCAGCAAACATGGATGTGCTAGTGTCTCTGCAGTACGATATGGAGTCCTTTGGGTATGTGCTCCTTCGAGTATGTGTTCGTGTGATGGCTTGGCCCAGGGAGTGGCACTATTAGAAGGTGTGGTCATGTTGGAGTAGGTGTGTCACTGTGGGTGTGGGCTTTAAGACCCTCATCCTAGCTGCCTGGAAGACAGTATTCTGCTAGCAGCCTTCAGATGAAGATGTAAAACTCTTAGCTCCTCCTGCACCATGCCTGCCCAGATGCTGCCACGCTCCCACCTTGATGATAATGGACTGAAACTCTGAACCCGTAAGCCAGACCCAATTAAATGTTGTCCTTATAAGAGTTGCCTTGGTCATGGTGTCTGCTCACAGCAGTAAAACCCTAAGACAGTTGGGTCTTATAATAGTTCTATGTTTAGTTTTTTGAGAAACCTGCATACTGGTTTCCATAAAGGGCGCATTCATTTCTATTCTCCATAGCAGGGAATACAGTTCCTCTTTCCCCACATTTGTTGTCATTTGATTTGTGGACAGCCATTCTCACTGGGGTGAAATGGAACCTCAAAGTCATTTTTATTTGCATCTCCTTGATAGCTAAAATACCTTTAAAAGTACTTATTGGTCATTTGGGCTTCTTCTTTTGAGAACTGTCTGTTCATTTCATTAGTACATTGATCAGCCGAGTGGGGGAGAGAGGGTGTTGTTCAATTTTTGCAGTTTTTTTTAATATTACATTTTTTTAAATCCAGTAAAATTCTCTATGTAGAGCAAACTAGCCTTGAACTTGTGCCAATCCTCCTGCCTCAGCCTCCCAGGGCTGGGATTAAGGGAATGCACGAATCACCATGCCCAGTTTTCGTTGCATTGTAGCATGCATGAGAGCTGTTCCATTCAAAAAGCTACTTTAAAACGAACTTTTATACGTCGTTAAGGGACCTCTCATCTGGAGCCTTTTGAATGGAGTTAAGAGTTCCATTCTCACCTCTGCTTTCCAATCAGCACAAGCAAACAAGAACCAGAGTGAGAAGAGAAACACCCTGCTGCTGTCTGCACTGTCAAAACTATGACTCATGCCTAGCTCTGAGCCTGTCTTGGGAGTCAGCAGGAAGACAGGATCTATGCTAGGGCTGAGGCAGTTAGTGAATGCAGTTTCAACATGGGTGACTTCACATCTGCTCTGAGTAAGCATATCCTGTCCTATATGCTTTACTAAAATTCATCTGTAGATCTTGAGTGCACGAAGATATTTGATTCTAAAGTGCTTTAACACTTTTTAAATTAGAAAATACGTACATGGAGATGCTTCCTTTTGAACTTTAGCTCAGACTCCAGCAGCTGAGCAGACAGCTGCAGGAAAGTTACATAACACACTTGCATGAGTGCGTTGCCCTCATCTCTTCCCATTCCTCTCCATTTGAGCCTGTTGAATTTTAGTTTTTATTTTCCCATCTTGCCTCTGGGTTTACAAGCTCAGTTGGACAAACAGAATCTAATTTACACATAGATGTGGAAGCACCATAAGTTCCTTGTCTAAAGTCTACAGGAAAAAAATGGTCATAAAGAAATCAAAGTTGACCTGTTGGTTGTGGCACATGTCTTAATCTCAGCACTCTGGAGGCAGAAGCAGTCAGGGCTCGGAATTCAAAGCCAGCCTGGCCTATAGAGTGAGTTCCAGAATAGCCAAAGAGACAGTGAAACTCTGTCTTGAAAAAAGAAACAAAACAGAAAGAGAGAGACAGAGACAGAGAGACAGAGACAGACACAGAGAAAGAAAAGTGGAAGAGCTGGGGAGATGGCTTAGTCAGGAAAGTGTTTGCCATACAACCATAAAGACCTGAGTTCAATTCCCAGAACCTACATAAGAAGTAGAAAACCAGGCCAGGCGGTGGTGGAGCACGCCTTTAATCCCAGCACTTGGGAGGCAAAGACAGGCAGATTTCTGAGTTCAAGGCCAGCCTGGTCTACAGAGTGAGTTCCAGGACAGGCCAGGGCTACACAGAGAAACCCTGTCTCGAAAAAACAAAAAACAAACAAACAAAAAAAAGAAACAAACAAAGAAAGAAAATAAACCAGGCTTGGTAGCACACTCTTGTGATCCCAGCACTGGAGAGGAAGAGATAAGCAGATCCCTGGGGCTCACTTGTCAGCCAGCCTAGCCTAATTGGCAAGCTCTGCGTCAGTGAGAGACAGTGTCTCAACAAACAAGGCAGATAGATGAGATGGCTCCTGAGGAATAACGCCCAAGGTTGACCTCTGGCTTGCGCGTGTGTGCGCACACAACACAAGCACACACACACACACACACACACACACACACTCATGTGCATGCGGGGGTGGGGTTGGAGAGAGAGAGAGAGAGAGAGAGAGAGAGAGAGAGAGAGAGAGAGAGAATACATATATCAAGGCCTGCATATGAAGTTTCAGAGATGTGGGAACACTACCCTTAAGAGCTGAGGTATACCTCTCAAATATTTTTGAAGTGCAGTGCAGGAGCTGCAGAGATCAGTAGTTAAGAGCACTGCTGCTCTTCCAGAGGATCCAGGTTTGTTTCCCAGCACCCACTGGATGGCTAACTCCAGAGGATCTGACACCTTCTTCTGCCCTTCTCTGATACTGTACACATGTGAAGCACAAGCATGCATGAAGGAAAACAAGCATACAGATAAAGTTAAAGAAAATCTCAAAAAAGAAAGTGCAGTACAGCTAGATATGGTGGCACTCATCAGTTATCATGGCACACAGGAGACTGAGACAGGAGGATCAGGGGTTCAAGGCCATCCTAGGCTAAATAATGAAATCCTGTCTCAAAAAATAAACAAAGCCCAAAAGAAACATACTCAGATGCCCACGTATTGTCATATACACATGTTCTGGGGACAAGGACAAGTAAAAAGGTATTTCAAAACCTATTAATGATTACTTTATTTACTTGGGAAGAATTTCAGAAATACCATTTATACACCCACCCCTGTGCCCAGCATTTGAAACACAGCTAAGAAAGATCCTCATGGAGCTGATGGTGTGAAGAACTGCTAAGGGACTGAAATCTTACCCTACATGCAAGCTAAGACATTTACTTGACCCTGTTTCACAGTAGCTGGCAGAAGTCAACTGACTTGGGTCAAAGGCAAGAAATTTTCTTGCTTACGGCAGAGCAAGCTGTATGGATAGGTGTGAGTATATTCACATGACATCTCCTTGTCCCCAAATCTGATGAGGGTGACAGAAACAGGCCCAGGTAGGTGCTTGTGTGCATGTTGGGCTGCATTTCAGGAGAAAGGTACAGACTTTAGGGAGCTTGAAACTAATAGGCAGCAAGCACCTTTGTCACTGGATGGAGATACCATAACCATCTTCCAAGGCTGGTGGCTTTATAACATCCTTAACAAGACTGCCCAGAACAAGTCAGTGCCAGTCTAGACCAACCAACAGGTAACCAGGCCTTCACCAAGTTGAGCAGGATTGATTTTCTGGCCTCTAGTTGACCCCAGACACGTGAGAAATAAAAGCTATTATTTATTGCTGAGGCTTTGTGATTGATCAATGGCACTATTATAGCAACAAACTACTGATAACCATCACAGAATTTTTTTTTTGGTTCCAAAATTGACTTTTTCCTTTATACTTAAAAAATCTCTAGCCAGGCGGTGGTGGCGCACGCCTTTAATCCCAGCACTTGGGAGGCAGAGGCAGGCGGATTTCTGAGTTCGAGGCCAGCCTGGTCTACAGAGTGAGTTCCAGAACAGCCAGGGCTACACAGAGAAACCCTGTCTCGAAAAACCAAAAAAAAAAAAAAAAAACCCACTCTCTGAAATGTGGATCTTATCAGATCATTGACTGTCTGAAAACCTGCAGCTTCAGACTGCAGCCCAGATGTGGAAATACAGTCCTTGGTGGTCTGGTCCTCATTTTCTTTCAAAAATTGTATATATGTATGGTTTACCACAGGATATTGTCTTCAAGTTGTATTTTCCAACTTCTCTGATCACCTCTTTTCCTTCACATTCTACTCCACCTGCCACGTTCTCTTTTGTGCCTAGGGTCTCTCATAGACCATACTCCCCAAAAATGCCTGCTTACTTAAAGAAAACTCAAATCCTTAGAATACATTGGTTTTTTTTTTGTTGTTGTTGTTGTTTTGCTTTGTTTTGTTTTTTTTTCTTTTTTTTGTTTTTTGTTTTTTGTTTTTTTTTTTTTTCGAGACAGGGTTTCTCTGTATAGTTCTGGCTGTCCTGGAACTCACTCTGTAGACCAGGCTGGCCTCGAACTCAGAAATCTGCCTGTCTCTGCCTCCGAGTGCTGGGATTAAAGGTGTGCGCCACCACTGCCCGGCTGAATACACTGTTTTTAAGACAGGGTCTCACATAGCCCCATTATGAGGCCTACCTACCTACTCATGTACCTACTCATTATGTAGATAAAGGTGCCCTTGAATTCCTGATAATCCTGCCTCCAGCTTTCAAAGTCTGGGATTACAGGTGTGTGCCACCATGCTTGGTTTTATGTGGTGTTGAGACTGGAACCTAGAGATCACTGTATGCTAAGCAAGTACTCTACCCAATGAGCGCCACCTCCAGCCCCGTGATAGTGCTTTTAAGGTTGAAAAAATTAAGTATTCAGTTCAGCCTACCTGAAAAGTAGAGAAATTGATAAAGGGAATCTTAGTGGGGTGAATTTCTTTGGAGTTTTATCACCCATCCTGGGGCTCTTCTCTTTCTCCTTTTTTTTTTCTTTTTTGTATTTTTGTGTACATTAGGTCCACTGCCTCTTGTTCATTTTTTCCAAGATAGGATTTCACTGTGTAGCCCTGGCTGGTGCTACCTTCTTCTTTTTCTCACTTCTATTTTCTACATGAGGAGCAGGGAGTTCTCTATCTAGCACAGGATGGCTTCAACTGCATGGTCCTCCTACAGCCTCCCCAAGTGCTGAGGTTACTGGTGACTGCCCATACACTTGTGTGCTGTTCTTTTTTTTTAAGTATGTGTGTGTGTGTGCATGTGTGTGGTTAAGAGTAGGTACTGTCCTTTGCGGAAGAAGAGAATGCAGTTGCCAGCATATCAGACAGCTCACCTCCCTGTAACTCCAGCTGTGTTTGTGTGTGTGAGTGTGTGTGTGTGTATGTGTGTATGAGTGTGTGTTCCAATGCCTCTGTCTTCTTAAAGCACTTGCACTCATGTTGGTGAGACTGCATGCACACACACACACACACACACACACACACACACATACACACACACTGTGCCATCTCTCTAGGCTCTCTCATGGTATTATTTATTACCACTGAACATGAAGGTACTGTCTGTATGGAGGGGAAAAAAATCACTAAACAAATAACAAACAACTTTAGAAAAATAATTGTGCCGGGCAGTGGCGGCGCACACCTTTAATCCCAGCGCTTGGGAGGCAGAGGCAGGCGGATTTCTGAGTTCAAGGCCAGCCTGGTCTACCTAGTGAGTTCCAGGACAGCCAGGGCTACACAGAGAAACCCTGTCTCGAGAAATAAAAAAAAAGAAAAAAGAAAGCTGAAGCAGGTGAATTTCTTGGAGTTTGAGGCCACCCTGGTCTACATAGTAAGTTCCGGGCCAGCCAAAGTTACTGTAGTGGTTTGCATAAGAATGGCCCTCATAGGCTCATAGATTTGAATACTTGGTCGCCAGGGAGTGGTACTATTTGAAAAGATTAGGAGGTATGGCCTTGTTGGACTTCAAGGCCAGCCTGGTCTACAGAGTGAGTTGCAGGACAGCCAGGGCTGTGAGAAACTCTGTCTCTGAGGCAGGTGGAGGGGCATGCCCATTCTAAGTCCAGAATTTCTCTTCTTCCTGATGCCTATGGATGATGATATAAAACCCTCGGCTCCTTTTCCAGCACCATGTCTGCCTGGATGCTGCCATACTTCCCACTATGATGACAATGGATTGAACCTCTGAACTGTAAGCCAGCCTCAATTAGATGCTTTCTTTTATAAGAGTTACCATGGCCATGGATATCTCTTCACAGTAATAGAACAGTGACTTAAGACAGTTATATAGTGAAACCCTGTCTCAAAACAGGCTAACAGACAACAACAACAAACCCTTTGGTCTTAAAATCCCACTTCTAGGAATTCTTAAAGAACTAATTACTTATGTCTATTTAGATATGTGTCTAGTGCAAGACGGTAGCACAGGAAGCTGGGAGGAGAATCAATCTGATCTCCAAGACTAAGAAATCACACTAAACTAACTGTAGTACATTGGACCAATGTGTTCCTTTGTGACTGTTAGAATAATAAGGTGGAGTTATAGTTACTGACATGGAAAGATATCAGCATGCACAACAGTGAGTTGAGCAGGACACATATGTGTTGTTTGCCAGCATGGTGATTCCAATTCACAGCCGTGTGTATTTCTTCCCACAAAGTAATGGCATAAGTATGTGAGGTCTAGATATGTTATATACATGCTTCCTAAAGTCACATTAAGTTCCATAAAAATGTGCAAGTGTTACTTGTCAATTAAAAAGTAACTGGGAGGGCGGGGGGCTATGAGATGACTCAGCAACTAAGGGCTCTTGCCTGTAGGTCTCATCACATGAGTTCAGTACCTGGAATCCACATGGTGGAAGGAAGGAACCAACTCCCATGGGTTGCCCTCTGGCCTCTGTACATGTTCCCTGGTCTACATGCCACCCCTCAAATAAATAACTAAATGTTAAGATTTTAAAAATAAAATTAGGGAGATAAAGAGATGGCTCAGTAGTTAAGAATGTATACTGTTCTTGCAGAAGACCCAAGTTCAGTTCCCAGCACCCACATCAGGGGGTTTCATGCTCCAGGAAACTCCAGTTCCAGGGGTGGTCTAATGCCTCTGGCCTTTGTCATGTGCTCATCCCCACATACATATGCATAATTAAAAATAAATTTAAAAACATAAAAAGTATACAGCAACATGAGTGGTTATTTCTACATCTCTGGATGATGGGATTATGGTAGAATTTAAAATTAATTTTGAGTTATTTTTAGTATGTCTGAGAAGAAATAAATATGAATTACTTGTATATTTTACTGGGAAAAAATAGAAGAATCACTGGTGTCTTCTCTCCATTTTTAAAGGATATTTTCTCTTCATTTGTTTGAGATAGAATCTCACTATGTAGCCCAGGCTAGCTTCAGCCTCAGGATCCTCCTACCTCAGTCTCCTGAGTACCAGAATTCTAGGAACATGTTGCTATGCCCAGCTATTTTCTTACATTTCATTTCTTTTTTGGCCTGGAACTCATTTTGTACACTCGGCTGGCCTCACATCGATCCACTTGCCTATGTTACGTTACTGCTATGTATTTGCAGCTAACCAAACCTCAGTGCATAAGAGCAAAGTATTGCTGCTGGTCAGCCTTCTTGTACAGGGCCCCAGACACCAGACTCCTCTCTGATTACTCTCAAGTTGAGAATCTTTATTTGCTCAGGGTTCTTGGGGAGCTCTGGAACCCTAGGAGGTTTTCAAGGGCCCCACCCCACCTCACCTCATGGCACTTGTCCAGAAACTCCCAGTTTGGTTCACAGATCCTAGGAGAAGATTTGAGAAATCAGAGAGCTCATTAAAAGGGAGATTTCACTATATTATGCTATGGGCTCTAAGGGTTCAAATGTAAGTTCCCAGGAGAGAGTTCCAGTCTTTCTTTTCTAGAATCCATGCCTTTATGTCTTTATGTCTTTATAGAATCCCCAAGTGATTCAGACTCTGAACGGCAATGCTAATTTTATAACGCATGATGGTTTCCATGGGCCAGGGCTTCAATCAGGTGTCCTTGGAGACATCTTATTTCAACTTCACAATGCCTGGGCTTCCCTGAACAAAGTAGCAAGCAGGAGCTGGAACCATCAGAAGGGCTCAGTCACCCACACAGCTGCTGGTTGATGCCGGCTGTCAGCCAGCCCTCCTACATGTCCCTGTGACCTTCTCATGTGGCCCAGGCAAAGCAGAGGGGCTGAGTCCAAGAGCAAGTATTCTGGGAGAGATCCCAGAAGAATCTGTCTCCTGACCTAGCCTTGGAAGAAGTCAGCATCATTTTACTGTACTCACCGACAGGAGTTCTCAGAAGCCTTTGCCTAAATTCCAGAGAAGGAAACAGACCTAACTCTATGGTAAAAGGAGGTCCATGCCACATAGAAAGAACATGGGCCAAGCAGTGGTGGCGCACGCCTTTAATCCCAGCACTTGGGAGGCAGAGGCAGGTGGATTTCTGAGTTCGAGGCCAGCCTGGTCTACAGAGTGAGTTCCAGGACGGCCAGGGCTACACAGAGAAACCCTGTCTCGGAAAACAAAAACAAACAAACAAACAAAAAAAACAGAACATGGACATTGATGCAGCCATGCTGTGAAAACACAGTGCACTGTCCAAATTTATATAAGAACTCACTAAACATCCTTGCTTCTTCCCTCCTGCGCTCTCTCTCTCTCTGACATGTAAGATTATGAATATAATGAGCGACCATGGTTAGTTTTTTCCCTTAATATCTTGAATCTGTGCATTTTTTCAATTTTTTTTATTTATTGATATTGTATGTGTACACATGGTGTGTATATGTGTGTGTGAGTGTGTGTGTGTGTGTGAGAGAGAGAGAGAGAGAGAGAGAAGGTCAGGGGTCAGTTTTCCTCCTTTCACCTTGAGTTGTGGGTATCAACCGCAGGTAGTGAGACTTCCCAGCAAGCACCTTTACTCCCTCACTGAGCCATCTAACCAGCTCTTGATTCTTTCTTTTTTTTTGGGGGGGGGGGCGGTGGGGTAATGGATATAGCTCAGTGCTAGAGTATTTGCCAAACATGTGTGAGGCCTGGAATTTTATCCCTATCGCAAAAATGAATTATCTCCAAGGATTTTCTTTTCTCTCTGCCTTCCCTCCTGATTTGTCTCCTCCCTTCCTCCCTTCCTCCCTAACCTTCATCTGTCCTTCCTTTCAGTTATTATAGGAACAGCACAGCCATCAGTGAGCTATTGTTTCACGACGAGAAGGCTTGCCAGCAGCGTGGCTGTGACAGTCTGCCTGGTGTCTCCCTAAATCATTTTAGTTTTGATGTTTACATTTCATATTCCCATGTAACCATATCTTTTATGCTCTGGAGTCAAGAAGACTGTCTTTTCAAACAACCCATCGTTATAGCTTACCTAATTATTTCCAAGAAAGAGTTTATGACATTAAAAGCATCAGAATTGAGTGATGGCCCTTTCTCTAGGTGCTGTTCCAAGCAGACCCTTACAAAGCATTAACCTGCTCAGTCTCCACAACCTTGTTCCCAACATATAAATGAGGAAACAAAGGTACGGAGATTTTCCCAAACTCATGGAGCTACCACACGACAGAGCCGAGTGTCAAACTCCAGTCATGTGCCTTCCAAATGTATAGTCTTTGTTTATGTATTGGTGTTGTTTTGTTTGATGCTTATAGAGTTTTACTATGTGGCCCAGGTTAGCCTTGAATTCTTTTTTGTTTGTTTGTTTGTTTGTTTGTTTGTTTGTTTTTCGAGACAGGGTTTCTCTGCATAGCCCTGGGTGTCCTGGAACTCACTCTGTAGACCAGGCTGACTTCGAACTCAGAAATCCGCCTGCCTCTGCCTCCCAAGTGCTGGGATTAAAGGCGTGTGCCACCACTGCCTGGCTAGCCTTGAATTCTTGATTCTCCTGCTTTGGCCCCCATGATTACCTACAAGTGCCACATTCCCAGCAGCTCCATTAGTTGGGATCATACCCATCCCACCTGTATATGATCAGTCATTGTGGTCTGTGACCTGTCTACTGCTCCATTGGCCTTTTATTACCTTGAACAAAAGGGACTATGCAGCCCCCCAGAGGTTCCCAGATGTCCAAAACAATGGCATGCCTAGGAAAGGCCTGGGAGGGCAGACAGTGTACCAACTCCTATCTTGTCCTTGCCCTCGTTCTTGTTCTTTTTATCTTATCTGTGTCTTGTCCTAGCCAGCTGACCAGGAGCAGCTCCCATCCCGGAGCTGCCTTTCAGGCTGATCTGTCCTCCCCTACGTGCATGACTCGATCCAAAAGTGGCTGGGAGGACTGATGAGAGTTGGCTAGACCCGGGGGTGGTGACGTGTCCAAGAGACTCAAAGCACTTTGTTACTGCCTTATGGTATTTTTTTTTTCTCATGGAACACCAGTAATGCACTTTGGAACACCTCACTTAGGACAATTTGGAGAGACTGGGCAATTTTAAGTGACTTTCCTATCTTCCACAGTCAAGAGACTTTTGAGATCCAAACAAAAGACACTGCAAAGAAATATCCTACAAACAGACTCCCCAAGGTGATCGGGCTCCCCGGGTTGAGATGCCAGCAGCTTAGTCATTTGGCACATCTTTTCTAAATGATTTATTTATTCTTATTTTATGTGCATTGGTGTTTTACCTGCACTGACGTGTGTGTAAGGGAGTCAGATCCCCTGGAACTGGAGTTAACACGTGGGTGCTGGAAACTGAATCCAAGTCCTCTGGAAAAGCAACCAGTGCTTTAACGACTGAACCATCTCTCCAGCCCCCAGCTGGGGTATCTTAGTAATTGTGGTTGCACTTGAACAAAATCCTTCTGAGGAGGCTGGGTGAGGCCTCCTCAGTCTTGCTCCAAATCTGCAGTGACACAGCCAAAATTCTGCAACTAGAGTGCAGAAATATTTCAAAGAAAGTATTGAAGAGGTCCACCTGATCCTTCTGACAGTGTTTCCCAAAAGAAAGTTTTCCAAGACGACAACCTGGGTGGGAGTTCCAATGGCCAAAAAGCACCATGTATTCAAAGTGATAAATGAAGCATTTGTTATTTCAATAGCAAATGATATAGCACAGGTCCCTGAGGCAGACTTTTTGAAAGCCAGAGAGAAAGGAAAGAGAAAAGGCTTCAAAAAGTATGCAGTTTGGGGTGGGACATTTGCCAGGAAAAGCTGGGTAATGAAGGATTAAAATGAAAACAAAATTGGAAAGGAAGCAAGGGTAAAGAAAGGGCCACGTGGATAAAGAGCCAGAGAAATGAACGTGCAAGAAAAGAAACCCAGATCCCATTGTTGAGAGGTGCTGTGGGGAAAGCGAGCCAAGTTCAAACTCAGGAAGAAAGGAAACCCGGCAGAGGTATCGAATACAAGAGCCTAGAGGAAAAGAAAGACTAGAAAAAGGAAGTAGAAGAGAAAGAGAAAAAGGAAATGATTTTTAATAGGAAAGGGACCAAAATAGACATGGACTGTGTCATTTGAAGGGGAACAGGGAGATCAAAGAGAGGGGAGTTTTTCTGTTCAAAGTAGAGGCTATTCAAAGTGCTCTCTCAGTGAGTTTCAGAGAATGAGAGCGTGGGATGGAGTAGGGAAAGCTGGCTAGGTGGTTTGGCTGTGGCCCGAATCACAGCTCAGGATGTAGTAGGACTGACTGGTTTGGTGGCTTGGTCTGATCAATGTTTTTTGGGTTTTTCTCTCCTTCAATATTCCATTCACCCCTCCCTCCCTCCCTCCCTCCCTCCCTCCCTCCCTCCCTCCTTCCCTCCCTCCCTTCCTTCCTCCCTACCCCAAAGGTAGGAGTGAACAAGGGAATGTTCGGGGCTGTGCACTGGGGGCCAGAGAGATGGTTCAGTGACCAAAGGCACTTACTGCCAAGCCTTAGCCCTCGACTCAGTTGGTGGCAGGAGAGAACCAACTCTCACAAGTGCTCTTCTGACTTCCACTGGAGCACCATATCATTCAGGTACACCCACACACACAAAGCTTGCAAACACACACCAAACAAACAATAAACACATAAACGTAAGCAATAATTGAAAAGAACTAATTGAGAAGGAAGGATGGAGGCCTGGCTCATGACAACTTCCAAGCTGCAAGCATCATAGCAGGGGCCATCCCTTGCCTTGAAGATCTTGTCCCTCCACTTCAAGTACCAGGGGATGCCCATTTAGCTGTGATGCAGACTTTCTTTTTTTTTCTTTTCTTTTCTTTTCTTTTCTTTTTTTTTTTGGAGACAGGATTTCTCTGTGTAGCCCTGGCTGTCCTGGAACTCACTCTGTAGACCAGGCTGGCCTCGAACTCAAGTGCTGGGCTTAAAGGCATGTGCCACCACCGTCCGGCTTTGATGCAGACTTTTTATGCTTTAGGACATACATTACATTTGGGTGGAATGTTTCAGAAACCATTTCTCCACATGCTGGGATTCAGAACTGAGATTCTTGCAGCTTATGAGATCTTAACCTTGAACTTTTTGTCTCCCTAGCTGGAGTCACAGTTCTGCACATTCTTAGCCACAGTTCTACTTTTGACTCTCTCTTGATACTTGCTTCTGATATTTAAGACCCTGTCTTGAGAACCCATCTACTTCTGAACATTCTCTGTGGCTCTGGATCTTGCCTTAGTATTGCCAAGAGCATTCTAGAGACATCAACTACTAGAGACAAGTAACTGTTACCCATTGCCTATTGTCCCCTTGGTGTCTAAGCACTGCCTATGCCCAGACTCTTATCAGATGCACAAGTGCCCTTAGGAACACTCTGTTCACTTCTGGCTGGCTGTTGGTCTATCTGACTATCTGTCTATCTGTCTGTCTGCCTGTCTCCATCTGTCGATATCTCTCTCTCTCTCTCTCTCTCTCTCTCTCTCTCTCTCTCTCTCTCTCTGCGTGTGTGTGTGTGTGTGTGTGTGTGTGTGTGTGTGTACACCAATACACATTGGTATGTGTGGAGGCCAGAGATTGTTGTCAGGAATCTGCCTTAATTGCTCTCCACCTCGGTTTTTGACAGGGCCTCTCACTGAACCTGTGGTTCTCGGTTTTCACTAGACTAGCTGGCCAGTGAGTCTCCCAAGATCGCTATCGCCGCCGCGCCCCCCCCCCCGCAACGTGGGTAGATACATGAGATCCAAACTCAACATTCTGTGCTTCCTTGGCAGGCAGTTCACCTACTGAGCCAACTCTCCATCTCCACAGCTCTGATCTTTCTAATCACATGCTGTGGGCTGTCAGCTCTACTGGACCGCTCTTAACCCAGAAGCTGGGTCTGTGGCCCCACGCCCCCACAGCTGTGCCCACCTCACAGCGTCTGCTTCATGACAGAGGTGTCGGCTGCAGCTCGAGTGGCTGTGCCTTCCAGCCTGCCCATCTTACTACTGCCAACTTGATCATTCTCAGATGGCTTTTTGGACTTAAAAAAAAATCAATAGCTTGCTTCAGTATTTTCAAAATATTTTACTAGTAAGGTTGTATGTTTAAATACACTGGAGCCAAGAAGAGACTTAGGAAAAACACACTTAAAATTCAGAGACGTGGCAGATACAGACATTGGCCCATTCATAGTCCCTTGGCACTCACTTTCCAGCACAAGACCAATACTTCTACTGCAAGAACCTGTGGCCAGCAGTGTGCACACTTTCCCTCAGCTATGGCCAGCCCCAGAAAGAAGGGACATGCCAAGGAATAAAACTGGGATTCAGCTTAAGATAAATACACTAGCTTCCTGCCTTCAGGTGTGTGTGTGTGTGTGTGTGTGTGTGTGTGTGTGTGTGTGTGTGTGTGTGAGAGAGAGAGAGAGAGAGAGAGAGAGTCTGTGTGTTGGATGGGTACACAACGCCACAGTAGAGACTCAACTGCCCATAACTACACCATGTTCAGTAACTCACCCCACTTCTCATCCTTATCTTGCTTGTATCATCTACCAACCCTCCTACCAGGATTTCCTGAGAGTCCTTTTCTCCTTGTACATCAAATTAACGCTCATGTGTCAGTGGGTCAGACTCAGACAACACGCCTCATGGTCAAGGTGAAGGGTTTCATAATGTTTTTGAGAAATACTTGGAGCACTAGCACGATAATACTTTTCGTTTGTATGTTTGTTTGTTTGAGACAGGGTTTCTCTGTGTAGCCCTGGCTGTCCTGGAACTTTATAATGTAAACCAGGCTGGCCTCAAATTCACAGAGATCTGCCTGCCTCTGCTTCCCAGGCACCACCACTGCCTGGCTTCAATAATACATTTTTCAATGCTATGATATGAGAAAAGCAAGCAGCAAAGTTTCGCAGGAACTGTACTCTCTATATGGGTCACATGAGTTCTAACGGCTTTTGAGATATTAAAAGAGTTTATGAGATTTTTGTGGTCAAATCAACTTAGATCAAAGGAAATTAAGCAAGTTTCTTCACCTTAGTACTCCTGTAGGAAACATAGGACTTTGCAAATTTTCAGATGTCTTCCCATGTTCGATTAATCTCATGATCCTTCTGCCTCAGCCTCCCAAGCACTGTGACTATAGGTTTGTGCCATCATGCCTGGCTGGGACATAAAATTTTATATGCAAAAACTAATGGAATAATGAAGCAATCAGACCATAATCAGACAGATGCACATGACTTATAACTATATATACAACATTGATAGATTCTCTATACCAGTGGTTCTCAACCTTCCTAATGCTACAACCCTTTAATATATTTCCTCATGTTGTGGTGACCCCTCATCTCTGCCTTAGAGAACAAAAGTATTTCATTTCTACTTTATAACTGTGATTTTGCTACTGTTGTGAATCATAATGTAAATGTTTGATATGCAGAATATCTGATATGCCATCCCTGAAGGGGTCTCGACCTACATGTTGAAAAGCACTGATACCAGCTTTGCAGACATCACTGTTCTCTGTTGCCGTAGCCACGGTCAAGCCCATTGTGTACTTCAACGTTGGGATAATGGCGAGCCCTTGGGCCATGTCTCCTTCAAGCTATTTGCAGACAAAGTTCCAAAGACAGCAGAAAACTTTTGTGCTCTGAACAAAAGAAAGGGTTTGGATATAAGGATTTCTCCTTTCACAGAATTATCCCAGAATTCATATGCCAGGGTGGTGACTTCACAGGCCATGATGGAACTGGTGGCAGGTCCATCTACAGGGAGAAATTTGAGGATGAGACCTTCATCCTGAAATAAATACAAGTTCTGACATCTCCTTGTCCATGGCAGATGCTGGACCAAACACTAACAGTTCACAGGTTTTTATCTGTACTTCCAAGACTGGATTTCAAGCATGTGGTCTTTGGTGAAAGAGGGCATGAACACTTTGGAATCCATGGAGCATTTTGGGTCCAGGAATTTCAAGACCAGCAAGAAGATCACCATTGCCTACTGTGGACAACTTTAATTTCTTTTGACTTGTGGGCATCTAACCCACTAGACCATTCCTTCTGCAGCTCAGGAGAGCGCACCAACCCATCTGCTCGCAATACCCTGTAATCTCTGCTCCCACTGAAGTTCTTGGGGTTTCATATTTTCTTCATTCCCCTCCAAATCTAGCTGGATTGTAGAGTTGAGTTTATGATAAAAACTAAATAAGAAAAAAAGAAAACTACTGATTTCGAAGAACTAGTTAAGTAAACTATGTAAGGAGATAAAGTCAATAACCACCCACCACTCAAGATGAAATTACAGATAATACACTAGTAACCCACTAGAAGGTAGGAAAAATGAAACAGAAATGGAAAGCAGAGAATAAAAAGTAAATTTCAAAGTTAAGCATTTGCATATCAATAATTATGTTAAAGTTAATGGCCGGATGTACTAATCACAAGGCACAGATTAACAGAGGGCATTTAAAAATGGCCCAACTATATATTATCTACAAGAAACACGCTGCAGATATGATACTTTGAAAGTGAAAAAACAGACCACTTATGTAATTCAAATATCAATAAAAAGAAAGTAATAATATCAGATAGAGTGCAGAGAAAAGAAAATGACAGTGACATAGTATTATTACATTACATAACAATCAAAGGGTTATTACACCAAGAAGGCATCAATTTCTATGTGTATCTGCTGCAAACTACGGAGCTAAACATGTGAATCTCAAATTATAGGCTAAAGAGACTGCCTGGTGGTTAAGAGTACTTCCTGCTCTTGGAGAGGACCTGAGTTCAGTTCCCAGCACCCATATGAAGTGACCTGTAACTCCAGCTCTAGGGAATCTGACCTCTGCCCTCCAAGTGCAGCCATACTCATGTGCACATAAACACACACACAATTAAAAATAAAACCTGTAGGAAAAATTATAAAACTAGGAGAATGGACAAATCCACAACATAGCCAGGATGCTTTTCTTTTAACAATTAAATAGCTAGCCAGAAGATGATACATATCCATCCACCAACTAGCTGGAATCAATGTGGAACAATCCAACTGACAGTATAATTTTTGTTTCCCAACTGCCTATGGAATGTCTATCAAGAGCCATAAGACAAACCTTAGCAAATTCCAGAGAAAGCATATCATGTAATCAATAGCAGAAAGCTAATGGGAATATTTCCAAAGCTTTAGAAAATAAACTTACTACTTAAAAAAAAAACAAAATAAATAAGGGACAACAAAAAGGAAATCTCAGGTGAATCTAAAAAGTGTGCTTGGGCCGGGCAGTGGTGGCGCACGCCTTTAATCCCAGCACTTGGGAGGCAGAGACAGGCGGATTTCTGAGTTCGAGGCCAGCCTGGTCTACAGAGTGAGTTCCAGGACAGCCCGGGCTATACAGAGAAACCCTGCCTCGAAAAACCAAAAAAAAAAAAAAAAAAAGAAAGAAAGAAAGAAAGAAAGAAAGAAAGAAAGAAAAAGAAAAGAAATATACAGCTATACAGCACATAGCAACACTGAGAAGAAAGTTTGAGCAACAGATGCTAACAGCAGAGAGAGGAAAACTTTTTCATCTGTGATTTAATCCCACCTCAAGAACCAGGAACAAAATCCAGTGTGAGGAAGGGGGAGATTCAAAAAGGAGAGGAGAGCACTCAGTGAGGTTGAACCCAGGAAAAAAGAGAAAGAAAGCAAACAACAAGCTTATTCTTTGCAAAGGTCAATAAAATTTGGGGCGGTTATACAAATCCATACATGTGACAGTGAGACAGAACTATATACACACAGCTTTTGCCAGTGTCAACTTCCTGGTTTCTCAAACTACACGGTAACTATAGAGAATGTAACCCTCGGAAAAGTAAGGAGAAGAGTTCATGAGACCTGCCTGAATCACCTCTGCACTGTCCTGTGGCTCCACTATCTCAGGGCAAAAAGGGAGCTCGGTGTGTTGAGGCATCTCTGGAATCCCAGCAATTAGGAGGCTGAGGCAGGAGGTCCTTGAATTCAACGCCAGCCTAAACTACATAGTTACTTCTTATCTCAAAAAGAATGAATACATTTTTAAAAAAACATTTAATTCAAGGAATTTGTATGATGTTATATTTTATAGTGTTTTCTAAAATTTCCTGACAGAAAAACTACAGGGTATTGAGAGAGTTTATAACAAACGTTCTTAATAATACAAAGTTCTGTAACTTTTTAAGAGCCCAGCTGTCTTTCTCTAAAGTTGTCTGGTCTCTCAGGTCTGTGTTAATTAATGATGCCCAGGGGGGAACAACTAGCTACAGACAGAACCTCTTGTTCCAGACATAATACTTTCTCAATGTTGATAGAATCTACTTTGGCTTTCTCTCTCTCTCTCTCTTCTTTTTTTTTTTTTTTTTGGTTTTTCGAGACAGGGTTTCTCTGTGGAGCCCTGGCTGTCCTGGAACTCACTCTGTAGACCAGGCTGGCCTCGAACTCAGAAATCTGCCTGTCTCTGCCTCCCAAGTGCTGGGATTAAAGGCATGCACCACCACTGCCCAGCCTACTTTGGCTTTCTAAGTAGCTATCTCAGGTGTTCTTGCATTCTTTTCAGTATATATGTGTGTGTGTGTGTGTGTGTGTGTGTGTGTGTGTTGAGAAACGTTCTTGCTTTGTAACTCCTTTGTAACTCAAGATAGTCTGGAATTCACTGTGTAGCTCAGGCTGACATGTAACTGTTGACCCTCCTGTCTCAGGCTCCCTAAAGCTGGTATTAGCAGTGTGTACAATAATGCCCTGTCCTAGTCTTATAGTGAAATAAGCTCTTCAGAGAGAGAGAGAGAGAGAGAGAGAGAGAGAGAGAGAGAGAGAGAGAGAGAGAGAGAGAGAGA
>NW_021604704.1:3809502-3814122 GCF_004785775.1 Grammomys surdaster
AGAGAGAGAGAGAGAGAGAGAGAGAGAGAGAGAGAGAGAGAGAGAGACAGACACAGACACAGAGAGACACAGATACAGAGAGACAGAGAAAGAGACTAAGACTTGCATAGAACTCGCTATGTAGCCCAAAGTTGTTGTCAATCTAACAGAGATCACCTGCCTTTGTCTTCTGAGTGCTGGATTTAAAGGTGTGCTCTACCATGCCTACCCTAAAGTAGTTTTCAACTCTGTTAGCTAGTTGTCCATAAGATCGTCTTCCATCTGGCAAGTCAGCTGTAGAAATGTCAGACTGTGTGGCTTCTGGCCTTCATCTCAGCCATTCTCGTCCCAAATCTTCAGCAGCCCCGGAGGTGAGGGATTTTAATGCTTTAAATGATTCTGCCGAGTCACAGTTTACCAGAACAACTGGCCAGATCTTTATGTATATGTATCCAAGTGAGGGAGAAGACCAGAAAAAGGAAATAGGGTACGGGGTGGGGGGTAGTGGGGGTCCTGGTGGTACTGAAATCTAGGAACTTGTGAATGCTATGCACTAGTTATACCACTGAGGTACTTTCCTAGTCCCCCTACACACACACACACACACACACACACACACACACCTTTTCACTTTTAATTTTTACTCTTTTTAAAATTATGTTTGTTTTGTCTTGTTTGTAGTTTATAACTTTGAATTTTGAGACAGTATCTTAACCCAGGCTGAATATCAACTAATCGCCCAAGCAGGCCTTGAACTACCAAGCCTTAAGATCCTGAGTACTTGGGATTACAGGTCTGTGCCACCAGGCCTGGCCCACAAATCTTGATCGCTTGCCCTCATACCCAAGAATAGAATTTAAAGAAATTGAACATATACAATAATGCAGAAGAACCAGGTCTCTTGGCTATGGTAAACGTAGTTGATATGTGAGTGTTAAGGCAGACTTAGGGATAGGGAATGGTTTCCTGGGTAAAGTGCTTGCTGCATAAGCACCAGGACCTGCGTGTGGATCTCCAGCACTCACATGAAAAGCTGGATGTTGTAGCACTTTTCTGTAACCCCAGAGCTGGGTAGTTGTAACTGGGAAGCTCTGTAATCCAAGAGCTGGGACTCACTGGCTAGCCAAGCCTAGATCGTCGGTGATCTCCAGGTTCCATGAATGATTCTGCCTTAGAAATAACCAAGTAGAAGGGCTAGAGAGATGGCTCAGCCATTAAATGCATACTAGTCTTGCAGACGACCCAAGTTTGGTTTGATGCCTTCTGGCCCCTGAAGACATCTGCACTCGCGTGCATATGCCCCCACTACACACATTCATATATACAACTAAATCCAACTATTACCAACCAAAGGGAACACAACTGGGTGAGGCAGGAAAATGGAAAGTACGCTGATCGAGTCACACCTTATAAAGGAATTGACACACAGAGTTCCCATTAGTCCTTTGATGCATAGTCATTGTTATGACGGTAGAAAAAAAATACAAGTCTCCAAATTAGGTACTTGTGGAACTTAAATGTGTAACTTCTGCTCAAGGAATCTGCTGAGCACTTCATAAACGTTATCAGCATCCCGTTAGTAAAATGGAAAGGAAGAATGGCAGTGTTTCACAATTAACCCCAAGCTCTAGACTGTGGCTCTGCTTCATACCAAATATTGAACCAATAAGTAACACATTAATTAGTACCTGGGATATAGAGGCAGAAGGATCCGGAGCTCCTGGCCAGCCCTGGCCGGGTACCTGAAACCCTGTCTCAAAGGAAGAGGAGAAAGATTTAGCTAAGCAAGACCAGTGCAAAGGACTGCTAACAAGCCTTAAGTGGCTTGGCCTTGATTGTTTTGCCCAAGTACAGTATAACTCAGTTTCAATAGCCCAGCTTGGGGAAATAGTTATCATAACCTGGCCATAAAAATGTTACCAATTCATGAGCAAAGTTCTTATCATTACTTAGGCAATCAAATGGCTTTAGACCGCAAAAGACTGTAGTTGTGAAGACATAACCATTCAACTGGGAACGCAACTCAATGGGATAGGCCGCATAGCACGCAGGAGGCCCTGGGTTCCATCCACAGCATCCATTACACAAACAAAAAACACAGAAACCCAAAACTCTTCTAAGCCAGTATTGGACACTGGCAAAACTTTTATTGGCACTAAATGGAACAAATGTTTGTAAATACTCATTATCCCCTCCTTCCCTCCCCCAATAGCACAATAAACAAAAATTATCTATAAAGTCACAACTGACTGGTCTACTTAACACATTTCACTGAATCAAGGAAAATGGATGATGAAAAATGGACACTATGATTATTTATCAGGGAAAACCACAGTAAAGGCTCACAGTTCAGCCCAAGACCCCCACAGTAAGCAAAATGAAAAGATTGGAGCTTCTACTGGCGGTCAGTTGACAGTTTATCCACTAAAACACCAATTAGCTAATATGTTCCGCACTACTGTTACAAAGATATGCAAAGCGTGTGTCTTTAAAGCTACACTGTTCCAAATACATGGCAGTCTACTATTTACCCATCTTCCTTAGGAGGAGTGAACCAGCCTTTTTTCTCATGCATCTGGACAACGGAGTCATAGGACTGTTGGGCTGTTTCTAGATTATATTGATTCTTATCTGCTCCAAAGCGCACCCTGGCCTTGCCTTTGACTAAGGTGGCATTGATCTGCATGATGACCGATTCAATGGAGTAGGCGCTGCTCCAGCCCTGTTTGGTGAGCAGTTCCATACACAACGCCCCTCCACCCAAGACATACCCTCCAGAGAGAATAGGCAACTCGACGCGAACAAATGGAGGATCAAACGGAAAGTTATCTTTGAAAGAGAAGTTAAGCAAAATATAGTCTATGCCTTCTTTTTCGTTCAAGAGCTGAAGGTCACCATACAAGGGACTATCAGGGTCAACCTTCCTCAGTTTAACGTGCCAGTCATATAAGCTGTCGTTTATCAGTTCCACGGAGTAAGTCCCCGATTTGTAACTCTGAGATCTGTATATCTCTCTGAGTTCTTTCATAAGTCTATTTGAAGCACACACTGAGCCGGACACGGTACCATTCAAATGCTCTTGACGTTGGCTCTTCTTGATATTCTCCAATATTGCCAAATGCTCTTTCTCAAGCCCTTCGTCCTCTGACTTTTTCTCACTACTAGCCTCTTCCTCCTCCTCCTCTTCTTCTTTCAGCTCATAATGATCCAAGTCTTCCAGCCCGTCAGCTGCATCTTCCTCTTCATCTTCTGAAGGCACCTCTTCGATGGTCGCCTTCTGAGCGATGGGGACCGGCTGGTCCAGCATCTTCACATCCAGGTGCTCAGGCAGGTTATATAAGCTGCAGAGTTCACAGATCAGCCACTTGAGCTGCTGACGAAGTGAACTGTTAGGCTTCGAATCTTCCAGGCGTTCCAGAATCGATGTGAGATCTGGATCGTCAGAATCCACGAACCATATCGGTGGCGAAGATGGGTAGGACTCGGTGATGGTGCAGTGCAGGGTTAGCGGCGGCGGCGAGGGCGGGCTGCCCGCGGGCGCCGGCGGCACCAGGAACTGACACTGCAGCTCATCCAGCTGCCAGCTCATGATGCGCAGCCGCTCGTGGTCCTTGTCGAAGATGGAAGCTAGGAACTCCAGCTCGGCCTTAAGCCCCGACGACATCCTTCCTCTCGGGTCCTCCGAGACGAGTGTGGAAGCGAAGCGGCCCCGCGAGACGCCTGCTGGGCTGCCACCGCCCCTGGGGCCGCCGGGCCGGGCTCCTGCGGCTCCGCCTCTGCCCGCCTCCGCGACCCGCAGAGCGTGGCCGCTGCAGTCATAAGTCTAAGCACTGTGTCGCACAATGATCTACAGGGCCTTTTCATCTTGCATAACGGAACCTTTTGTTCTTTTATTTTTTTTAATTTTGTTTTGAAACATAGTCTCGAATAGTGGGGGCTAGTCTTGAACTCCGTTTAGCCAAAGATGGCCTTGAACGCCTGACTCTCTGGCATCTGCCTCCCTCCTCACCCAGTGCAGATATCACAGCGCCACCACACCCAGTTTAGGGCCTACTGGGAAATGGAAGCCAAGGCCACGTGCATTCTAGACATGAAGTTATAGCCCCAGGCTGATTTTAAAAGAAATGTCAACTTCTGATCTTTCTACCCTCCTGGGTGGTAGGATTTCAGAAATGCACCACCGCAGCTAGCTTGTGGTGTGCTAAAGGCTAAAGATAGAACCCAGGGCTCGGAGCATGCTAGGCAAGCATTCTACCACCTGAGCTACATGCCCAGTCGGTTTTGTTCTCGATTCATTTCAACAGTCATTTTGGCTGCTTCTATATCGTGGCTATCTTGACTACTGCTACAGTGAACATGGTTCACTGATTTCAGAGCTGGGAGATGGCTCAGCAAATAAGTATCACTCGATACGCGAGCATGAGGAGTTCAAATCTTCAGCACATGTATAAAAAGCTTGGCCTGGACTAACGCATGCCTGTAATCCCGGTGCTGTATGAGAGGCAGACGGGGAAGTTGTCTCGCCTTGTTTTGCACATACACACACTGAATCGGGGAGGCAGAGAGGGGAGAGAGGGGAGAGAGAGAGGGGAGAGAGAGAGAGGACACTCATACATGCAGGCAGATGCATGCATGTTTGAG
>NW_021604704.1:3814522-3857237 GCF_004785775.1 Grammomys surdaster
GAAGAGAAGAGAGAGCTGCTTTTGGTTCTGTTGAATAATAAGCAGATGGAATCGAAAGGCTTTATGTTGGACATAGATTTTTAAGGAAACACCTCAGCTACTTCCAGCTCAGCAAGGGCACTAGTTTCTCCATATCTTTCTCCACTGATCATTTTTTTTTGCTTTTATTATTTACTTATTTATTTTTATCATGCCCCCTACGAGATGTGATAAGATACCTCTTAGTGGTTTGCTCATAGTTTAGTGAAGATGAGCGGTTTCACAAGTCTCAACACTTCCTGTCTTCTCATGAGAAATGCCTATTGTCCTCTGTCCACCTCCAGATCAGGTTTTTGTTTTGTTTTGCTATTGAGTTGTTAGTAAAAGTTTTCATCTTTCTTTTCTCTGTGTGGTTATTTTGCCTGTATGTATGTATGTGTGTGCATCAAATGCAGGCCAGAAGAAACTGTCAAATCTCCTGGGACGGGTTGCAGCAGCTGTGAACTGCCATGTGAATGCTGGGAATTGAACTCAGGTCCTCTTAACTGCTGAGCCATCTCACCAGCCCAAGATATTAACCTTTTTTTGTTTTGTTTTGTTTTGTTTTGAGACAAGGTTTCTCTGTATAACCCTGGCTGTCCTAGAACTCAGCCTGCCTCTGCCTCCTGAGTGCTCAGATTAAGGGCATGCATCACCACCACCCAAGATATTAATGCAAAATGATTGCATGTTTATTTTGGGGGAGGGTCATGTGGGAAGGTCAGAAGACAACTTGGTGGTATCCTTTTTCTCCTTATACTTTGGGTTGGGGTGGGGGGGGGGGGGTCTGTCAGGCCCGACAGCAAATGCTTTTGCCCACTGAGTCATCTTGCCAGTCTGGAATATTAAAAAAAAAATTAAATCATCTGTAAAGTTTGAAGCACTTTCTCAAATTCTACTGGCTGCTTTTTCATACTGTTGACTATTGTGACCAGGAGTTTCTTAGTTTGATGTAATTTTCCATGTCTGGTTTTGGCTTTGTTGTTTGTGTTTTGGGATTTATATGGAAGAAATCATTTTGCTAAGATTGGTGTTGTGAAGATTTTTTCCCCCAATCTTCTATGAGTGTTTACTATCTCCTGTTCATGCCTTTAACCTATTTTGAGTTGACATTTGTATATGATGTAAGACAAATGTCAAATTTATTTTTTTGCCTGTTGTCCTAGCTACAGTCTCTATGGCTGTGATAAAACTCCATGACCAACCAGAACATCTGTGGATAGCCAGTTTCAAGGATCACTTGACCGTATATGCCCATGCATATATTTAATTCTCTGTTCTTTCTGTTGCATTCTGCATGTATGTCTCTATGCCAATACCATACACTTCTGTTCACTGTAGCTTTGTAACCAATTTTGAAATGGGGGAATATGAAGCATCGACCTGTGTTCTTCTTGTTCACTATTGTTTTTTAATGTTAGAGATCCTTTATAGTTACATAGTAATTTTAATACTTTCCTTTCTATCTCTGGGGGAGGGCAGATGGATCTTTGTAGGGACTGTACCGAAGCTGAATTCTGCTTTGAGTAGTGTAGAGTAGTAAGAGTAAGTCTCCCAGTCCATGCCTTCAGGAGGCCTTCCCATGTGATGTATTTTTAGTTCCTTAGAGCCATGTTTTATAGCTTTTAGTGTAGAAGTCTCTTCTCTTATTTATTAACATAATCCTTACAGAGGTTATTCTTTTTGATGCTGCTGTAAATGACTAAACTCAACTCTGTTGGTTTTCTGCTCTTTGACTTGTGTGTGCATGTGCTGTTTGCAAGTGTACCTACACATTCACCTGTCAGTGGACATCAATGGTGATACCCTTCTCTACACGCTCTCTGGGTTTCGTTTGGTTTTCGTTTCTTTTGTTTTGTTTTGTTTTTCGAGACAGGGTTTCTCTGTGTAGCCCTGGCTGCCCTGGAACTCACTCTGTAGACCAGGCTTGCCTCACACTCACAGAGATCTGTCTGGATCAAGGTCTGGATCATATCAGTTTTGCTAGACTGGCTGGGATCCAGGAAACTGGAGTCCACCTGTTTCTGCAGTGACCTCTCCCAGCACTGGGGTTACAGACCCTCACTACTGTGCCCACCTTTGGACATGGTGCTGGAGATCAAAATATGGGTTAATTTTTTTGTTTGTTTGTTTTATTGTTGCTTTTTTTGGTTTTCTGAGACAGGGAATCTCTGTGTAGCACTGGCTGTCCTAGAACTCGCTCTGTAGACAAGGTTGGCCTCAAACTCATAAAAATCCACCTGCCTCTACCTCCCAAGTGCTGGGATTAAAGGCATACACCATCACTGTCGGTCAGATCCTTATTCTTATACAGCATAGCACCTACATTACCAACTGAGCCATCTCCACAGCCCTGAAACTGTCTCCTTAATTTCCTTTTAAATATTGCTAACTGATATTATATTGAAACATAACTGATTTTTTCTGTCAACATACACACAACAATAACAATAGCACACACACACACACACAGACACACAACTAAGCAAGCAAGTAAACAAGCAAACAAACAAACAACCATTTTTCTATGCAGTGCAGACTGACACCAAAGTCACAATCCTCCTGCCTCAGTTTTCTGAGTGTTGTGGTTGCAGGAATATGAGCATGTCATCTCAGACATTTTAATGTTCACAGTATCCATTCATTAGTTCCAGCACTATGCAGATGCATGCATGTTTGAGGGTTTTCTTTTTTCTTTTCTTCTCTCTCTCTCTCTCTCTCTCTCTCTCTCTCTCTCTCTCTCTCTCTCTCTCTTTTTTTTTTTGTTTTTTCAAGACAGGGTTTCTCTGTATAGCCCTGGCTGTCCTGGAACTCACTCTGTAGACCAGGCTGGCCTCGAACTCAGAAATCCGCCTCCCTCTGCCTCCCAAGTGCTGGAATCAAAGGCATGCACCACCACTGCCTGGCAGACTTGAGGGTTTTCTATGTCCAAGATCATATGATCTATAGGCACGTGATTTAAATGTTTCCTTTCTGATTAGAATAGCGTTTCTTTCATTCTTTTGCTTAATTGCTTTTACTGAGACTTCCAGTACTACGTGGTAGTGGTAAATGGTAAAAATGGGTGTCTGTGCTTTTGATCCTCTAGGCTCTTAGCATCGTTACCTGGTTACCTGGCACAAGTGGCCTTTATTATGTTGGGTCCTTTTTTTCTATTCCTTGTTTATGTTCTTCTGAATGTTTAATTCTGTGAAATGATTTTCCTAACTGCCTAAGAGGATCATGTGATTCTGGTTCTTTGTAGCTTTTGGACAGTGTACGGCACTGAGACTGATTTCCATACATGAAACCAGTCAGTCTCTCACCCCATCAACCGATCTCACTGGGCCATGACAATCATTTTAGTGTGCTGCTAAATTATGTCATTAATAAGTGTTGAGGGTATCTGCGTGTATGTTTATCAAGAATATTGAGGGCTGGAGAGATGGCTCAGTGGTTAAGAGCACAGATGGCTCTTCCAGAGAGTCTGGGTTCAATTCCCAGCAATCACATGGTGGCTCACAGTCATCTGTAATGGGATCTGATGGCTGTTTCTGCTGTGTCTGAAGACAGCTACAGTGCACTCATATAAATGAAATAAAGAAGTCTTTAAAAAATAAAGAGTATTGAGCTGGGCTTGGAAGGACAGCTTAGTGGCTAAGAGTCCTTGCGGCTTGTCCAGACAACCCAGGTTCAGTTCCCAGCACCCACACTGTAGCTCACAACTAGCCATCTGTAACTCCAATTCCAGGGAGATCAAATACCCTTTGCTGGCCTCTGCAGGCACTGGGCATGAATATGCTGCACAGTCAAAATATTCATACACAAAATAAAAATAAATGCTGGGTGTGGTGGCACAGGCCTAAAATCCCAGCACTTAGTAGGCAGAGGCAGGTGAATCTCTGTGATTCAGCCTGGTCTACGAAGCAAGGCCAGGACAGCCAGGGCTCTGTTGCACACAGAGAAACCCTGTCATAAAAACTAAATAACTAAATGAATAAATAAATATCTATTTAAAAAACATTTTAAATAACCTAATGCTGTACCCTCGGCTTCTCTGTCATTCACAGCTTTGGTGTGAAGACAGTGTTCACTTCACAAAGTGAACTGAGACGTAACCCTGCCTCTTCTGTGTACTGGAAAAGTCTGGAAAGACTGGCACTAATTTAAAAAAAAAATGTTTAGGAGAATTCATCAATGAAGCCATGGCTGCTTAAGTTTCCTCCTCCCATTCTCTCCTTCCCCTTCCTCCTCCTCATCTTTATCCTCCTCTTCCCCTGCTCCCACCCTCTTCCTCTTGCCCCTCCCCTTACAGTTCCTCTCCCTCCCTCTTTTCTCCTCCCTTTTTCCTCCTCCTTCTTCTTCCTCCCCTTCCTCCTCCACCGTACTCCTCTAGGTGAACCTATGACTTTGCACAAGCTGCTACTGAGAATACACTCTTGCTCTTCACCCCTCCCCCCCCCCCCCGGCTTTTCTCTGTTCGAGCTTTGATTGCTCGTTCAGCCTCTCTAAGAGTTATGGGACTGCTGGGGGGAGGGGGTATTTCTCCAACTCCAATCGAGTCGGTAACTTATTACCTTCTAGGACTTTAGCCATTTCTTTTAGCTCATCCAGTTGCTGTGACACTAACATGTCGCCTATGACTACCTTTCACGTCTGTGGTATCAGTTATCTTCTCTCTTCTCCTTCTTCTTCCTCTTTGTCTTCCTCCCCCTCCTCCTCCTCCTCCTCCTCCTCCTCCTCTTCTTTTTCTTCTTCTTCTTGGTGTGACTAAAAGTTGTCAATTTTGCTAATCTTTTTAAGAAACACAGTTCTTAGTTTTATTGTTTTTAAGTGTGTATATTCACACGTGTCTGTCTAAGGGTGTGTGCACACAAATGCAAATGCCCACAGAAGCCAGAAGAAAATGTTCGATGCCCTGGAGCTGGAGTAGTAGTAGGCAGCAGTGAGCTGCCTGATGTGATGCTGGGAACTGAACTCTGATCCTCTAGGAGAGCAGTCAGTGCTCTTAACCCCTGAGCCATCTCTTCAGCCTGCAGTATGCATTCTTCACTGCTGGACCATCACTCAGTCCCCAGTGTACACTCTTAACCACTGAGCTCTCTCCAGCCCCGGTCTTATTGTTCTTATTTTAAACTATACTTTATTCAATTTATTTCTGCTCAAATATCGTTTTGACTTTCTGTTTGGGGGTTTAGGGTTTTTTTTCCTAGTTTGTTGTTGTTTGAAATAGCATTTTCCTATTTAGTATAAGATAGCTTTGAATCTTACTACCCAAAATATGGACATTTGCCACCATACCCAATGTTCCCCCAAGTCTCTTTAAAATTTTTTTTTAATTACATTTATTTTATGTAATGGGGTTGTCCCATCTGGGGAAGAAGTATGTGGATAGATCTCTCCAAATGGGCAAAGGATGTGAAGATATTTGTGTCCCATGTAAATGCTCACCAAAGGTTCTGTGGACAGTCAGCCTCTGTCCCCAGCCATCCCTGTCATTGCCCAATGGGCTCATGAACAAAGTGACCATGGTGGCCAAGATGGAGGCTATGCTTGGGCTCAACAACACGGACTTCACTCACCAAAGCTGACCAGGCTACAGCTGCTACTGAGTACCAGATCTGCCAACAGCAGAGACCAACACTGAGCCCCAGATATGGTACCATTCCTTGAGGTGACCAGCCAGCAACCTGATGTCAGGTTGACTATATTGGACCACTTCCTCCATGGAAAGGACAACGTTTTGTTCTTACTGGAATAGATACTTATTCTGGTCATGGATTTGCCTTTTCTGCATGCTTCTGCCCAAACCACCATCTGTGGACTTACAGAATGCCTTATCCATTGTCATGGTATTCCACATAGTATTGCTTCTGACCAACGAACTCATTTCACAGCCAGAGAAGTGTGACAGTCGGCTCACAATCATGGAATCCACTGGTCTTACCATGTTTCCCATCATCCTGAAGCAGCTGGTCTGATAGAAAGATGGGATTGCTGGCCTTTTGAAGACACAGTTACAGCACCAATTTGATGGCAGCAGCATGGAGGGCTGGGGCAGGGTTCTTCAGAAGGCAGTATAGGCTTTGAATCAGCGTCTGATATATGGTACAGTTTCTCCCATAGCCAGAATCCATGGGTCCAGGAATCAAGGGGTGGAAACGAATAGTTCCACTCACTATCATTCCTAGTGACTCTCTAGGAAAGATTGTGCTTCCAGTCCCCTAGGTTCTGCTGGCCTAGAAGTTTTAGTTCCAGAGGGGGAAGTGCTCCTACCAGGAGCCACAACAAACATTCCATTGAACTGGAAGCTCAGACTTTCCCCTGGTCATTTTGGGCTTCTAATGTCCTTAAATCAACAGGCTAAGAAAGGCATAACAGTATTAGGAGGGGTGATAGATCCAGATTACCATGGGGAAATTGGACTGCCTCTCCACAATGGAGGTAAGCAGGATTATGTCTACAGTGCAGGAGATCGCTTAGGGTGTCTCTTAGTACCACCACGTCCTGTGATTAAAGTCAATGGGAAACTACAACAGTCTAATCCAAGCAGGATGACAAAGGACGCAGACCCATCAGGAATGAAGGCATGGGTCACTCCTCCAGGAAAAGAGCCAAGACCTGCTGAGGTGCTTGCAGAGGGTAAAGGAAATAGTGGTAGAGGAAGGTAGTTATAAATACCAGCTAAGGCCACGTAACCAGTTGCAGAAACGAGGATTATAAAGTAACATGAATGCTTCTGTTTTATTTTGTTAAGAATACATTTGTAGGCCGGGCGGTGGTGGCGCACGCCTTTAATCCCAGCACTTGGGAGGCAGAGGCAGGCAGATTTCTGAGTTCGAGGCCAGCCTGGTCTACAGACTGAGTTCCAGGACAGCCAGGGCTACACAGAGAAACCCTGTCTCGAAAAACCAACCAACCAAACAAACAAAAAAAGAATACATTTGTCTTTCTTCCAATTTCTTTAACATCAATTGGTATTTAACTTGAGATACTAAAAGAATGTTCTTAAGGGATATTGTTCCTTGGGAGGCAGAGACAGGCGGATTTCTGAGTTCAAGGCCAGCCTGGTCTACAGAGTGAGTTCCAGGACAGCCAGGACTATACAGAGAAACCCTGTCTCGAAAAAAAAAAAGGGATATTGTTCCATTGTAAATTTACAAATGCGTTTCATGACCTTGTTATTGTTTCATGTGGACATGAGATATTATTTGTGTCAAGCTGACAAGGGGTGGACTGTAGTGGTTGTCAACTTGACTATATCTGGAATGAACTACAATCCAGAATTGGAAAGCTTACCTGTGATCCTGATCTTGGAGACACAAGTTTCTGATCTGGATCTTGGCATGGAGATCTTGAGGCATAGTTGCTATGAATCCTAAGAGACTAAGGCAAGGAGATCTCTGAGTTCAAGGTCATCTGGGACAAAGCAAGTCCCAGATCCAGGCATGTTGGTACACATGTTTAATCTGGGCCACACCTTCTGCTGGGGACCTACATAAGGACATTGGAAGAAGGAAGATTCGCTCTTCTTCTCCTGCTTGCCTTGTGGAACTGAGCAACTGCTAGATCCTTAGCCTTCCATCCACAGCTGACCATTGTTGAGGAGTTGGACTACAGACTGTAAGTCATCAACAAATTCCCTTCCTATATAGAGACTACCCATACGTTCTGTGATGCTAGAGAACCCTGACTAATACGGAAGTGTTTGTGACACACTAAATGTATGGATGTCACAAGACAAGCTTCAAAAGTTAGTTCTTGTTCCCATATGGATCCCAGGGAATCTAACCTGGGCCGTGAGGTTTGGTGGCAAGAATACTTATGGTCCCATCTAGGTAGTTCTCTGGTTTCTTTGGCAGTAGAGTTAGATTGTTTGAGGTCTTTCCTTTTAAAAATTCTCGTATTTTCCAATTTTTAGTTATATGTCTATGTGTGTGTGTCTGTGTAGGTATACACATCCACAAGTGCAGTGCCCCCAAGAAGCTAGAACAGAGTGTTAGATCCCCTAGAGATAGAGCTATGGTTAGTTGTGGGCCTCGAACATGGATACTGATAATCAAACTGGGATCTTTTGGAAGGGCTGAGCTACCTATCCAATCCTGGAGTGGTGGTGCTGCGGGTGGGTCTTTCCCTTTTTAATGTATAGTGATACATTAGTATGTATCGCTAACTGGCTAAATCACTAAACACTCCCTCTAGAACTACTTTTTGCTGAATCCCATATATTTTGGTATACTGGATTTCTCTCCCTCTGCCCCTCCCTCTATCAGGGAAGGATTTCAGCCTTCTTCACTTGGTTGGACCTCTTTTGACACACGTGAGCTGTCCTAGAGAATGTGCTTGAGAAGCACTTGTCTCATTGCTGTGGAGTGCTCATTCTACTGTTACCCTGTTGCTAGCAATTTTTCGTTTTAGTTCTTTGAATGCCACGTGTTCACAGAGTCCAGAAGATGTCATATCCCCTGCAGCTGGAATTACAGGCAGCTCACAGCTGCCCAAGGACATGGATGGTGGGAATGAAACTCAGGCCCTTTGGAGAGCCGTATCTATTCATAAGCCTTGTGCCATTTATCCAGCCTGGCTACATGAGTCTGTGTGGATAACTGATGCTGTCTGCATATATAACTAGGCTTGTTCTATCTTCCCAGTGAACTGTCCCTTGTGTCTCATGTTGATAGTCTTTGTCCAGCCCAAGTATGGCTACCCTGCTTACTCTGCTATCCATTTGCTTCCAGCCTTTGTGCTGCCTTCTGGAGTAAGCCACAGGGCTCTGGCTCTGCCCCCAACCCTCAGCACCTGGTGTTTGTTCAGTTCTGTCCTTGCTCTAAGGCAAAGAACAAGGAAACTAGGTCCGTAAAAAACAGAAATGTTGAGCTCAGTTCCCCTTTACCTACAGATTAAAGAGCCTGTCCCCTGTACACAGGCTCCAGGACCCAGCTGCCCCAGGCACCAGACCTGTCCAGAGTCTGAGACTGACGCCACAGAAATCAGTCCCTCAGGAAGCCCCCAAGAAATCCTGATGTTGACCTCTTGGCTGCATCTGCTTATCTGCCTCCTCCCTGTCCCCAGGACAAGCCTCAGAGCATTGTGGGCCTTTCTGCTATCTTAGGGGAGGGTTCCCACAGAGCAGCTGCAGTCTGCCTAGCTCTTTCTCCTTCCAAGTGACCCGTGGCATCTGAAGCATGCCGAGTCTTGTCAGCACTCTTGAGACTGGCAAGACAGAAGCCAGTCCCTCAGGTAGCTCCTGACCTCAGAAAGTCAGAATGTTTGCTATCCAGTCCAGTCTGGCCCTGTCTTTCCCTTCCCAGGGAGCTGCCGCGGTACTGAGAATTACCTCCCTCTGCCTAGGGTGGGTCTGTGCTGATGAGGTTGCCAGCACTTTCCAATGAAGCTCTCGTCCCTCCTGGAGTGTGGGAGCCACCTGGCTGGTTTCTACATTGATGTGGACACTGTGTCTGGGGGAGGGGGAGGCAAAAGGGTCTCCGGCTTCCTAATCCGCCATGTTGCTGACATCATTGTGACTCAGCACTTTTAAAAAAGGTTTTCATGTATTATTTCTACAAAATAGTGGGTTTCATCAGGATCGAGTACTCCTAGTTTGTATCTGTCTCCTCTGTATCTTCTCTTGGCCTCTTCCGCTCTCCCTCCCATCCTGCCTGTGGCCTCAATACTCCCCTGTTTTGTTTCAAGTGCTGTTTTGTGATTTTAAATCTAGGATTCATATGTGAGACAAAGAACCCCACAGTCCCTTTTCTAATTCTGGCTCCTTTGCTTAATATTATTGTCTCTAGATGCGTCCATTTTTCTGCAAATGACATCGTTTCATTCTTCTTTATGCTGATAAAAAAAAAAACTCTCTTGTAGGAGCTGGTAGGGTGCCTCAGTGGTTCGACACTTGCTGCTCTTTCAGAGGACTTTGATTCCCACCACCCACCCACATGACAACTTGGAATTGTCTGTAACTCTTAAGGTACCAAAGGACCTTTTCTGGGGCAGAAAAAAACCACGTATGCACATATAATAAATAAACCTTTGGAAGAAATAAAAAAAGACCTTTGTTGTGTATATGAACCATGTTTTTCTTTACACATTCATCTGTCAATAAGTTCTGGGGCTGATCCTATGATTTGGCTATTGTGAATGACGTCAGAAAGAGCATGGGTGCGCAGAGATCTCTAGAGTAAGCTGGCTCTGAGTAGATTCCCAGAAGTGACATAACACGATCGTACATTAGTTCTGTCTTTACTAGCTTTTTAGGTGCCTTTGTGGTGATTTCTACAATGGCTCCATAAGTGTACACCCCCACCAGCAGTGGCTCAGGGGTCCTCCCACCTCCTACCTTCGCCCACACTTTCTTGTTTTCTTGTTTCACTTCTTGATGTCAAGTGGGGTGAGATGGACTCCTAGCTCCTAGCATAGTTTTATTCCGAGTTTCTTTTATTCCTTTACAGTTTAGGTTTTGGGTTTTTTTTTTTTTTTTAAGCTGAGGTCTTGCTTGCTCTTCCAAGGCTGTGCTCTGAGGCTGGCCCTCCCCACGTTGCAACTCTCCATCTTTTATCTCACAGGCATTTCCTACTGATAATCCTCTTTCCTCCTGACTATTAGCATCTGAGGGGTCCTGGAGAATCTAATCAGCAACCAGGCTGCGATCAAAGGCCCTGGCTGCGCCTCTTTGTCTTAATTTTAGGCCAAAGTTAACCACATGAGGAACATTCTCCGGAAAACATCCAAATGTTTTCTTCACCAACTCATCCTCCACCACCACCAAGTTCTTTGTGGCAAACTGGAGGCTGCCTAAGAGACCTCCATCTTTCTGCATTTACCAGGCTCCCTTGCGCTAAGGTGGATATCAAAGAAAATACGTTTTTCTTCTCTTGCTATCTGTAGCGACTCAGAAATATTGGAAAGAATGTAAAATGGTAAGGTGGGGATGGAGAGGTGACTCACTAAGTAAAATGTTTGCTTTGCAATCATGACGACCTGGGTGCATCTCTAGCAGAGACATCAAAGCCAAATGTGGTGACATGGGCCTCTAATCTCTCTGCAGAGGCTCAGATAGAAAAATGAGCTGTGGATTGACAAATGAGGCAGAGATGGGCAGATCCTTGAGTTTTGCTGGCCAGGTAGTTTAGCCAAATCAGTGAGCCCCACCCAAATTCAGTGAGAGACCCTGTCTCAAACAATAGTGCAGAGAAACTTTGAGGAAGCTATCTATACTAGACCTCTGGACCTCATACACGTGTGTGCATGTGGATGTGTGCGTGCGCGCGCGCGCGGGCGCACACACACACATACACCGTGGTGGCCCGAATGACAATGCCCCCTCCCCTCTCCCCCCAGCCCCGTTAGATAATAGTTTGACTATTTGGTCACTAGTTGGTGGAACTAATTGGAAATGATTAGGAGGTATATGACCTTGCTGGAGGAGGTTTGTTACTGGAAGTGGCTTCTGAGATTTCAAAAGCCTTGCCTAGCTGGGAGTGGTGGTACATACCTTTAATCCCAGCACTCAGGATGCAAAGGCAGGTGGATCTCTGAGTTCCACATTAGCCTGATCTATGTAGTCAGTTCCAGGATAGCTGGGGCTATGTGGCAAGATCCTTTCTCAAAACAGCAACAACAAAACAAAAGCCCATGCCATCCCAGTTAGCTCTGTTTGCTTCTTGTGTGTAACTGCTCCAACGCCATGACTGTCTGCCTGCTGCCGTGCCCCCCACTGTGATGGTCATGGACTATAACTCACTGAAACTATAAGCAAGCCACCAATTAAACGTTTTCTTTTATCAGCTGCCTTGGTCATGGTGTCTGATCACAGCAATAAAAAAGTAACTAAGACACATACAGAATCTAGGATGGACTTTGAATTTTTTTCCCCTCAGTATCAGCTAGTTGTAGTGTGTGTGTGTGTGTGTCGGGGATGGAACAGGCCCTGCACAGGATAAGCTCAGTCGTTGAGAGGTACATTCGCAGCCTCTCATCAGCTAATGTTCAAAAACGGACTCTGAGGGGCTGGGGAGATGGCTCAGCAGTTAAGAGCACTTACTGCTCTTGCAGAAGACTTGAGTTCTGATCCCAGTACCCGCCTGGCAGCTCACAAGCAATGTAATTCCATTTTCAGAGGATCTGACGCCCTCTTCTGGCCTCTGAGGACACTGCATGCATGCAGTGCACTTACAGGCACGCACATAGATAAAAAAGAAAAGGAGGAAATTATTTTTTTTAATGGACTGAGGGAGACTAGGCAGAGAGCCATGTCCTTGGATGACAAAGAAAAACAATATCACATTAGTTTGCAAGGCTTGCCTGGGAAGTCTTTAATTGGATGAAGAGGGATTAGAGTTATTCTTCGTCACTGCCACCATCTGGAGGTAACACGAGAATGTTCATTACCACAGGGCCCTGTTAACATAAGTACCTGAGCTTCTGAGGCCTGTGTGTGTGTATGATAGGCTCACCAGAGGGAAACCCAACTCCCAGCAGCACCTGCCCCTGTATGCTGAGCCTTATTGTTCTGAAGTGGCATTGGATCTGAGAATTGAAAATATGTCTTATTCCGAGAATGACGGTTGTCTGATCTAACTCATGCCGGAGTCTTAGTGAGGCTCAAAATGGCTTCGTTGGCAATGCCATCTGAGAAGCAATGGTATTACAGAAGGACTTTATTTGAGGCTTGTTTAATGATCCTCCATCTGTCTCCAGATCTGTGCCTGTCACTACCTTACTATTCCTCCTTGTGTAGCATCTCTGCAGTAATGGACGGCAGCCTGATACGGGATATCAGCCAGCCTAAACTCTACCCCTGAACGGTGGGTATCCTTGCCTTTATTTTGCTCTCCTTTACCCTTGTCGGCCCAATTTCAAATTTCATGAGCCATGAGTTTGTTTTTGCGATGTTGTGGATGAAATCTAAGGCCTTCTGCCAGAATCCTACCACTGAGTTACATCCCTAGCCCCATGATTTAAAGTGGGCTATACATTACCAAGGATTTGAGTGGTTCACAATCTCATTTTTGGCATTTTACTTAAAAAAAAAAAAACTTGCCAGGATGAGGTGACAAGATGTCTCAGCAAGTAAAAAGCTTGCCACCAATCCTGATGATCTGAGTTCGATCCCCAGAATCCAGGTAAAGATGGAAGGAGAGAACGGACTCCTGCGATTTTGTCTGCTGGCCTGTATACGTATGCTGTGGTGTGTGGGTCCCCACATACTCAAAACCAAACCGAACCAACCCCCTAAATACATAAATTAGCAGGATAAATTATAATAAAAACTCCCAGGTATGGTGGTGTGTACACCCGCAATCTCAGTACTCAGAAGAGGAGTCAGAGCCGGGCGGTGGTGGCGCACGCCTTTAATCCCAGCACTTGGGAGGCAGAGGCAGGTGGATTTCTGAGTTCGAGAGTTTAAGGCTAGCCTGGTCTACAGAGTGAGTTCCAGGACAGCCAGGGCTACACAGAGAAACCCTGTCTTGAAAAAACAAAAATAAAAAAAAAAAGAGGAGTCAGGAAGATCAGGAGTTCAAGACTAGTCTTGGCTTTTGGGAGGCAGTCCTGGGCTACTTGAGATCTTGTCACAAAAAGGAAGCCAAAACCAACCAACCAACAAAAAACAAAAAACCCCAATGATCATGCAGTAAAATGGATTCTTTGTTGTAAAATCACACACATCTTAGACTATATTTACTACCAGTACAATAAGGATACTGTAAGCTCCATTTCAGCATCACATCCACCCATGACCAACACCACTGACCCGTTCCTGTCACTGAAGTTTTAAGACTGTCACAAAAGAGGAATCACACAGGTGATCCCCTTCCAAGACTGGCTTCTTGCCCTCAGTGTAATGGTTTTGAGGTTCACATTTGAGTAAAACCCTGTCCTTGTAGGCCAGTGAGGCTCTCCACTGACCCTTCCTCTCCTCGTCTCTTGGGCAATTAAAAAAGAAATGTCAAAAGCATTTCTTAGCCTGTGGGCCCTTCCAGAGAAGATTCTGGGTCTGATTTGGCTTGCCCTCTTACTTATCATGGCTCTTGCTCTGGGGTAAACACCTGAAGGTGGAATTATTAAGACATCTACGTGCGTCAGAGGCAGCTGTGGCCTGGCTTTGTGTCCCTCTCAGCAGTGCCTGAAGGCTCCAGCAGTCTGCGGTTGGAAGCATCTGGTCTTGCCAGCAGCCCGTAGCAATTCCAATGGGTGCGTTTTATCACCCACTTCTCCATTACCTCATGCAGGTGCGAGGCTTCGCACAGCTGTGCTGGCTCTGTATCTTCCGGGGTGAAGGTCCAGTTCTCTCTTCTAATTGTTTTTCATTTTTTCCCTGTAGAGTTTCAAGCATTCCTTCGATGTTCTAGATAGGAATTCTTTATCAGATGCTGGGCTTTGCAAATACCTTCCCCGGTTAAAACTTGCCCCCTCAGCTTCTCCACAGGCTCTTTCATCGAGGAAAATAGATTTTCACAAAGTGAAATTTGTATTTCTCCTTTCATGGGTTGTGCTTTTCACATCAACTCTATGAATCATTTCTACAGCTCTGAATTTGAAGATTTTCTCCTGCCCCTTTTGTCTTGTAAATGTCCCATAGTTGTGTTTTATATTGAAATCTCTTCCTTCTGAGTGGATTTCTACATGAGAGGTTTGAGTTGCCTCACCTCCTTCCCCGACTTCCAAAGGCTCCAGCTTCCTGTTGAAAAGGCAACTTTCTTCCTCAACTGAATTGCTTTCGCACCTTTGTAAAAAATCAGTTGTCCACATCCTCACTGCTCTGTTTCTGGTTCCTGTATTTTGTTCTATTGGTTTCTGTGGCTATTGGTCTAAGTAGCTACCTCTGCAAAATGCCAAGCAACTTTCATGATTATAACTCCATAGTAAGCTTCGTGCTTGCGTGTGTATAGTGTATGCATGCATATGTGTTTGTGTATGCACATACATATGTGTATATATATATACACATATATATGTGATATGTGCGCATATCACATATATATATATATGTCACATATATATGTGTATGTATGTGTGTGTGTGTGTGTATATATATGTGTGTGTGGGGGGGTGTGTGTATGTGTGGTATGCTGTGTGTTGGGTGTGTGTGTGTGTGGTATGTGCATGTGTGTGGTGTGTGTATGTGTGTGTGGTATGTATTTATGCATGTGTAGTGTATGGTGTGATATGTGTGAGTGGTATGTATATCTGTGGTGTATGTGTGTGGTGTATGTATGTGTGTATGGGGGTGTGTGTGTGTGGTGTGTGTATGGGGTGTATGTGTGTGTATATGGCTCTATGTATGTGTGTGTAGATGTGTATGTGTGGTGTGTATGTGTGGTATGTATGTATGTGTGTATATGTGTGGTGTGTATATATGTAAGGGTGCAGTGTGTGTGTGTGTGTGTGTGTGTGTGTGCAGACCAGAGGCTGACATACAATATCACTCTCAGTCACCACCCCTCACAATTTTTGGGACAGGGTCTCTCACTGAACATGGGCTTCACCAATTTGGCTAGGCTAGCTGATTGTCTCCTGCCTTCCCAGTGTTGGGATGACAGACACGTGTTACAGTAGCAACTGGCTTCTTAGGTGATGGCAGGCTTTGAACTCAGATTTTTGTGCTTGCACCTTACTGACTGAACTATTTCTCCAGCTCCTGGTAAGTCTTAGAAATAGGAATTGAAGATGCCTTAGACTTTGTTGTTCTTTAAATTGTTTCAGTCACGGTAGTGACTGCCTTTCCAGTTTGAATTTAACTTGTCTACAAAACAATTCTGACAAGTTTTTGACATCTATGGGTCATTTGGAGGCAGCTGTCCCGTTTCTATTTTGACTCTTCCAATTTATATTTGTGTTTCTTTACCTGTTTGTCCTGTCCTGTTAGCTTTTAAATAGTTTTAGTGTCTAGAGCCTATAAATGTGTTATTAGGGTTTTATCTAGCGATTTCATTTTTAGAGCTATGTAGATGGTCTTTTTTTAAAAAGTTTTGGCTTCTTTGAAACCTGGTGGCACAGGCCTTTAACCCCAGCACTCCAGAGGCTGAGGTGGAGAGAGCTCTGTGAGTTTGAGGCCAGTCTGGTGTACAGAGTGAGTTTCAGGACAGCTACAGCTATATACTGAGACCCTGTCTCAAAAAAATTACAAGAAGGGGCTGGAGAGATGGCTCAGCGGTTAAGAGCACTGACTGCTCTTCCAGAGGTCCTGAGTTCAAATCCCAGCAACCACATGGTGGCTCACAGCCATCCGTAATGAGATTGGATGCCCTCTTCTGGTGTGTCTGAAGACAGCTACAGTGTACTCATAAATAAAATAAATAAATAAATCTTTAAAAAAAAATTACAAGAAAAGAAAAAAGTCAAATCGTAACTATCTAAGAAGTCACCTTGCAAACTGTTGGAAATACAAGGGATGGCCTTGACTAAATCCCCTTATTTGAGTACTCTATCATTTATTGTTTTAATTTTTGAAAGTTTATTTTTATTTTACATAAATGGGTATTTTTTTTGGCATGGAAGGAAAGAACCGACTCTATAAAGTTGTTTCCTGACTGCCCCACCCCACATATTAAACAGCACATACAAAAACATATACACACTGGGTGTGAGTACACACACACACATACACCATACCCACAGAAACACACATGGTAATACTACATTTACCCATCCTAGGTAAAATTGCCATGTACCAGCTGAATTCAGTACTAATACTCTTGGGAGCACTGAACTTTAGGGATTAAGAAATAATTCTGTGGCCGGTGGGGGTGGTGGCGCACACCTTTAATCCCAGCACTTGGGAGGCAGAGGCAGGTGGATTTCTGAGTTCGAGGCCAGCCTGGTCTACAGAGTGAGTTCCAGGACAGCCAGGACTACACAGAGAAACCCTGTCTCAAACAAACAAACAAACAAACAAACAAACAAACAAACATTCTGCTGGAAACATTGTGAGCCAGTCAAACCACTAATAAACAGGAAGAAAACAATGTTCTGGCTTCCAGTCTCCCTCCTTACCAGCATGCAACACTGAAAATGGAGGAACCACACCTTTGGAACCTTTAGCACAGAGGCACAGCTGAGTGCCTCATTGTTCCAAAAAGCCTTCATTGAAGATACGAGTGCCTGAAAAAAGAAAGTCAGTGGGTAAAAGGGTTTGCCTGTCACGTAAGCCTGAATATCTGAGTTCGAATCCCTGGAACTCAAGTAAAGGCCAGGTGTGAGAACTGGTGAAGCACTCTCACAGCAAGACAGGAGTAGAGGCAGGAGAATAGCTGTCCTCCTCACCAGAAATTCATGGAGCAGCTAGCCTAGAGGGTGCAAGGCAGCAGCAATATGAGAGAGACAGTACCTGAAACAAAAGGTAATACAAGAACTCATCCCCAAGGTGGGCCTCTGACTGCCACAGGAGCATATGTGTAGCCTAACACATAGTACATACACATTCACACACAAATGAATTGATTGATCTAATCAAAAATAACTAGGCCTTTAATCTCAGCACTTGGGAGGCAGAGGCAGGTGGGTTTCTGAGTTCGAGGCCAGCCTGGTCTACATACAGAATGAGTTCCAGGACAGCCAGGGCTACACAGAGAAACCCTGTCTTGAAAAACCAAAAAAAAAAAAAACCAAAAAACAAAAAACAAAAACTAGGACCTCGGGCTGGGGAGATGGCTCAGTGGTTAAGAACACTGGTTGTTCTTGTAGAGGACCCAAGTTCAATTCCCAGCCCCCACATGGCAACTCAACAGTCTTAACTCCAGTTCAAGAGGATCAGACACCTCTTCTGACATCTGAGGACACTACATGCACACAGTGCCCAGACACACAGACACACACAGAGACAAACACACATGTACACAAAACAAAAATAAAAAATTAAAAAAAATGCCTACGAGGCTAGGGAGATGGCTCAGAAGTTGAATGCACTGACTGTTTTTTGAGAGGTCTTGAGTTCAATTCCTTGCAACCACATGGTGGCTCACAACCTTCTATCGTGAGATCTGGCGCCCTCTTCTGGTCTGCAGGCATACATGCGGGCAGAACACTACATAGTAAATAAATCTTTGATTGGTCAACGGTCTATTAAAGGCAGACTCTCATGGGCATGTTATATACACTGTGACAATAGAGAGAAATATCGACAAACATGATGTAGCCACCTAAATCCTGAAGACTCTGGGGATAGAAATCCGTGGAGGCGGGTATAAACATCCAGTATCCTCTGAGAATTATTTAAAACCTCTCAGTCAGGAATGGAGACAGAAGTATTTTTCTCTGAAGGAATTAATGAGTGGCTTTAAGGCATTTGCTACGTAGAGACACACTTTGTTCTTGTCAGAGTAGTTTAAAGCAAAATCCAGACCATGTTGTGGCATCCAAAAAATGCTTCTATAAGCATTTCTACCTAGTAAAGTCATGGAAGTTGCTCTAAATTCCATCCGAGCTCAACTGTATCTTCAAAACGAGTCACTGGGCTCTGTAGCTCTGTGGTCGAGTGTTTGTTGAGCCTGTGCAAGGTCTTGGGTTAAATCCCCAGTTCTAGAAACAACAAAAGTCTCTTTCTCCCTTTTCTCCTTCTCTTCTTTTTTCCTTCTTTTTTCTTTCTTTTTCGTTTGTTGGGCTGGAACTCAAACTTCAGGCCCGATGCCTGCTAGGCAAGCATTTTATCACTGAACTCCATTCCCAGCACCAATAATTCCACAGCATCATCTCACTTTAATCTGTATCCAAAGGTCCTTAATGATAGCAACGATACACTTAAGACCTAAGCAAGGATCCTCCATTCGACTTGGTTACTAGAGCTAGGAAGTGTGCATTACTCACTGACAGCCTTTCTCCCCTTTACTTCTGCACTATTGACTTACTGAAAACGCTGGCTGTCCCCTTACACTGGCTGATTGCTTCTGCAGGCAGTCACCCCGCTCATTTGCTCTTTCCTCTTTTTTTTTTTTTTTTTTGTTGTTTTTCAAGACAGGGTTTCTCTGTATAGTCCTGGCTGTCCTGGAACTCACTCTGTAGACCAGGCTGGCCTCGAACTCAGAAATCTGCCTGCCTCTGCCTCCCAAGTGCTGGGATTAAAGGCGTGTGCCACCACCGCCTGGCGGAAATCTACTACTTTCATCTTTTGTTTTCTTATTTATTTATTTTTTATTTTACGTGCATTGATGTTTTGCCTGCTTGTGTGTCTATGTGAAGGTATTGTATCCCCTGGAACTGGAGTTACAGAAGCTGTGAGCCACCATGTGGGTGCTGGGAATTGAACTGGGGTCCTCTGGAAGAGCAGCCACTGCTTTTAACTGCCGAGCTGTCTCTCCAGCTCTGCATTTTTTTTTTTCATAAAGCACAGACTTTTCTTTGTAGCTCAGGCTGGCCTAGGATTCATGATCCTACTGCCTCTGCCTCCTGAGTACTGGGATTGCAGGTGCTGGCTAGCATGAGAAAGTCCGTGGGTTCATTTGTTCTGCATGCACATGAATTACTGACAAATGAAACAATACAAGGCCTGGCATTTGCTGAGAAACACTGAAGACGGGTAAGCGGGAGTGTGGGATTGGTTCCCGGGTAAGAACTGGTGACTCTACACACTGGCTATTAAAACTCATTATATGACTCTTTTTGTTGTTGTATTGCTTTTTAAAAAAATTATGTGTATTTTTGTGTCTGTGGGAGTGTGTGCACTGAGTCCAGGTCCTCTCCGAGGCTGCAGTTCTCAGATGACACGGGAGCTGCAGTTTTAGGCAGCTGTGAGCTGCCTGACATGGATGTTGCAAACTGAACTTAAATCCTCTGGGAAAGCAGTATGCGCTTTCAACCACGGGGCTATCTCTTCAGTCCTCCTGATTTGTTTTGTTTTGTTTTGAGACAGGGTCTCATTTAACCTGGGCGTCTCTAACTCATTATGTACCTGAGGATGGCCTTGAACATCTGTCTGATACAGGTATGTGCTACCATGACAGATTTGCCACCCATCCCCTGCCCCGCGTCCTGGTGTTTGAAAAGCTATGTTTTGAAGCTTTTCTGAAGTGAGAGGGGTGTTGGATGTTTTCTTTTTGTCCTCTGGATCTACTCCCTGCCGTTCCCGACCACGCCCTATACCTGCTAGGCTGGCCCCTATGAACAGAATCTGTGGGCTCCAGTGCCCTCTGTTGGGTTTGGGAACTGGGACGGAAACAAGGAGTCTGAGGCCCGGCACTGTAACTTCCCAAGGCCTCTCGCGGAGAGTCCTTCGGAACCGCCTGCCTGCAGCGGCCAACCAGGACCTCAGCTCCACCAGCGCCTTTCCCACCGCTGCTACCGCCCCTTGTCATGCGGGGACTGCCCTAGCCCAGTGGGTTTCCTATATCCTGCCACACTTTCAGGATCAGTCCTTCATTAAATTCTTAAATTACCCAGTTGGAGTCTGTCATCTGTTTCTTGCTGGGTCCTGTCTGCTACCAGAAGGCGATTAGCAGCAAAAAGACCAGATCAAGGCTAAAAGCCCCGGAAGAGGCAAGGGGGAGGAGGGATTAAAGAAAGAGGAATGACCGCGGGGGACAGAGGTGATAAGCGAAATATGTGATGGGGGCTGGTGTCTCAAACATCAAAAATCGGGGACCGGTCTCAAACAGCCCTAGTGGACAAGTAAACAGCTCTGTTAGCCTTGATGCATCCCTTTGGAATCCCAGGCCTGCTGGAGGGGGCGCAGACCTGCAAGACAGGCTCAGCAGGGTTCTTTGAACACCGGCTTTCCCAGATGCTTGGGGCCTGGCAGTTAGAGCTTCAGAATCTTCCCTCCTGGGGGGACTGTTGCCCTAGGGGCGCAACAGGAGAGCCTTGGTAATCTCTGGGGTTAAAAGCAGTCCCTAAATCCTGCCCAGAGAGCTGATGTGGGAAAATGGTGACTCTAGAAGCTAGTGACACCTCTGCAAAATCCCCAAACGGCTGGGGTGGGAGGAGTTTGGGCACCAGGCTTGGTACTGCAGTTAATACTGGGAAGAGGTGGTGCTAGAAAGATCTCTTGGTTTCTGAACTCTACTGCTCCAAAGCCTCTTTAAATGTTTTCATTTAAAACACATTCATTGGAGGCTGAAGAGATGGCTCAGCAGTTAAGAGTGTGCCCTGCTCTGGCAGAGGATCTGAATTCAGTTCCAAACACCCGGATCAGGTTGCTTACAACTGCCTGTAACTCCAGCTCTAGGGAGATCTGATGCTGGTGGCCTCTGTGACTACACACAAATACACATACACATGGTTTTTAAACCCTTAGAAATAAACACATTTACATAATATTTTACATAATTGAGAGTTCAGCGTGATTCACAATCAAAATATATAGGGGAGGAAGCCACAGCTCAGTTAGCAGCCCAAAGCACAGACCCAATGTGGTAACTCAGGCCTGGAGTCCTAAGCATTCAGACACGGAGGCTCATGAGTTCAAAGAAAACTGGCTCAAAAATAAAAAGTAAACTAAACTGCCGGGCAGTGGTGGCGTAGGCCTTTAATCCCAGCACTTGGGAGGCAGAGGCAGGCGGATTTCTGAGTTTGAGGCCAGCCTGGTCTATAGAGTGAGTTCCAGGACAGCCAAGGCTACACAGAGAAACCCTGTCTCGAAAAACCAGAAAAGAAAAACAAACAAACAAAAAACTAAACTAAACTAAACTAAAATGTATGCACAAATGCTAGTGAGAGGGGCTGTCCCTCATCTCCAGTCCCCATTCTCTCTGGGTAGGCAGCCACTGTGGGTCTTCCAGGAGGGTTAATGCAAGAAGAATGAGCAAAAGCAAGCCTGGACTCTCATGTTTCTTCTTTTTAAACATTGTGGGTGGTTTGTTTTTCCTTAAAAATGTATTGAAATCTTTCCAAATTGACTCATCTAGAACTTCACTGCTGTCCTCAGTAGTATTCAATAGTATAGCAATGTATTGAGGCATCTCTCTAGACAGACATTTAGATTATTTTCTGTTACTGGCGATGCATGCCTGTTGATTGACAGGTGCACAGTCGTGTATATTGTTGTACCTAGTACAGACCACCTCCCATGTCTGCTAATGTATGCCTCTGGGTGGAGTCAATTCCTAGAAATAGAATAACTGAATCTAAGAGCATATACTAAAGCCAGCCATACGGCTTGGTGGATAAAGTCACCTGAGCGATGCCTGGGGACTTAAGTTCAACCTCCAGGATCCACATGGCAGAAGGAGAGATGGCGTGCTGGTTAATTTGTTGTTAGCTTGACACAAACTAGGGTCAACTGAGAAAATGCCTCCCTAACTGATGGATTTATAAAAAGATAAAGAGATAAGAGAGTATGTTCTGTGGGTGTGTGGAGAGGTTTGGGGGAAGGGGATGTCTCAGCGGGCCCATGACGAGGCATCTCTTCCCCCTGAGGGACCAGTCACACATCAGTATAGTATAGAATAAAGTTTATTCAGGGCATGGGGAGGGGGAGCCAGAAGGGTAGGAGAGAGAGAGAGAGGTGGGGGGGGGGTAGAGGCCAGCAGTGACCATGTGGAGGGGGAAGGGAAGGGAGGAGGGGTGAGGGGACAGAGTGGGGCAAGCAGCCCCTTTTATAGTGGGCAGGCCTGCCTGGCTGTTGCCAGGTAACTGTGGGGAGAAGCATACCTGGCTGTTGCCAGGTAACTGTGGAGGTGGAGTTTAGACAGAATACTAACACTAACAATGTCCTATAGGCAAGCCAGTGGGAGATTATCTTCATTAATGATAGATGTGGGAGAGCCCAGCCCATTCTGGGTGGTGCCACCCCTGGGCAGATGGTCCTAGGTTATATGAGGGGGCAAGCTGACCAGCCATGGAGAGCAAGCCAAGTATGTAGCGCTCCTCCATGGTTTTTGCTTAAGTTCCTGCTTTGAATTCCTGCCCCAACTTCCCTCAGCGACAGACTGAAATAAAATGAGCTCCTTTCTCTCCATCTTGTTTTGGATTATGGAGTTTATCACATCAATAAAAAGTAACCCAAAAGTTGTCTTACGACCTCACATGAGGAAGCAGAATAGCAGGCATGTATACACACACATACACATAATAAATAAATAGATAAATAGAATGTAATTTTTAAAATATTATAAATTCTTGTTAGTTTAATAGATATTACCAAATTGACTTTAGTTTATTTCTTTTTCCCTTTTAAGACATACAAAGTCTCACTATACAGCCTAGTTTGACCTCTTCAATTCTCCTGCCTCAGCCTCCCAGATGCTGGAATTACAGATGTGTGTCAGCACACTTGGCTTACTAAATGGACTTCTGTGGAGGTTGGGCCAATCTATACTCCATCCTGTCAATGTCTTAAAGTGACCAAGGCTAGTTAAAGACAGTTGCACATGGGGTAAGATGTGAGATAGCCTCCTCTATTGCTCCAAATGAGATTCCTACCCTCTGGGATCCATCTACCCAATGGAGTACTGTCTTCCATTTTTTTTTTTTAATCTGAATCTTCCTAGATCTAGGCCAGCCTTTCTATATTAGTTTTCTTGTGTATGTATGTGAGCAGGTATAGGTGTGCCTGTACATTCGTGTGGAGGCCAGAGGCCAGCGTTGGGTGTCTCCCCCCCCCTCTTTGGTTTTTCGAGACAGGGTTTCTCTGTGTAGCCCTGGCTGCTGTCCTGGAACTCACTCTGTAAACCAGGCTGTCCTGGAACTCCCTGCCTCTGCCTCTGCCTCCCAAGTGCTGGGATTAAAGGCATGTGCCACCACCGCCCGGTAGGGTGTCTTTCTCAATCAATCTCTACCTTAGCTTTTGAGACTAAAGTCTCTCACTAAACTTGACTGATTGGCTAGACTGGCTTACCAGCGAGACCCAGGAATCCTTCTTGTCCCCAGCACTGGAGCTGGATGCCAGGGATGGAATGCAAACTCAGGTCCTCATACCTGAATAGCCGTACCCACCGATCCATCTCCCCAGCCCTCTATGTTAGTCTTCTATGTATGTATAATAAATTACCAGGTTAGTAGCTTGCAATAGCATTAGTGTATCGCCTCACAGTTCTGTGGGTACAAGTTAGCAGTCTTCTGCTCAGTTCAGTCTCAGGAGAGTGAAACCAAGGTCTCAGCCATTACCGTAGGCTGTGTTCTCCTCATTTGAGCCCCAGCCTTAGACATTGCTGGTAAGATTCACTTCCTTATAAATATGGAATTTGGGTTAAGAGGATGGTTCATTAGGTAAAGTGCTTGCAACCATGACAACCGGAATTTGAATCCCAGTGCTCATGTAAATGCTGGGTGGGTGCTGTAATCCCCTTTGCAATGAAACAGATAGAGGATCTCTGGAACAAGCTGGCTAGCTAGATTAGCCAACTCTGTGAGCACTAGGTTCAAATGAGAGATCCTGCCTCGATGAGGTGCTGAGTCACTAAGAAAGACACATATGGGGCTGGAGAGATGGCTCAGTGGTTAAGAGCACTGACTGCACTTCCAGAGGTCCTGAGTTCAAATCCCAGCAACCACATGGTGGCTCACAACCATCTGTAATGAGATCTGATGCCCTCTTCTGGTGTGTCTGAAGACAGCTACAGTGTATTCATATATAATAAAATAAATAAATCTTTAAAAAAAAAAAAAAAAGAAAGACACATATACGAGTTTGCACAAATACATGCAGCACACATGAAGGAACCTCTGTGATTGAACCTCCTCCCCTTTTTTTTTCTGTTTGTGGAGTCTAATAACATTTATGGCTTCTCTGAGGCCCTAGCCACATGTCCCTCTCCTTACTTGGCATCAATACCTGCAAAGGTCGGTAGGAAGGCCTGTTGCAGTCTACAGAGTCCTGTATAACATAACCTAGTCAATGGACCATGGCGATTAGTCCATTGTATTCGAAGATACCACCGACACAAAGGCAAAGGCATAATACAAAATATATATACCAAGGAAAAGGAAAATTTCGAGAGCCGTCTTAAAACTTGCTTATCATTCCTTAATTTATTTCCAAGCCCCTCTTTTCTCAGTCACCAGCCTGAAGCCCAGTTCCTGTTCAGGGCTCCACTTGCTCCCTTTTTCCATCCTTGTGTGCCCCAGGGCCTCTCCCCCATTTGCTCCATATGTAGACCATGTCCCCAGTTCTTCATTACTGGCTACATAACCATATTCTTCTAAAACAAAGCACCCAATTATTTTACCAGTGGGCTATTAGACACCTAACTTGGACAGTAGGTGTCCCAGTCTCATCCAACCCACAAGGTTTGCTTAACCTTTCTGGGGTAATAGCTAGAACCTCCTCACTGGATGACATGGGACAAAAGTGAGCTCATGTTAATCAGCCACACCAATGACTTCCCACTCTCCCTCATCTGCCCCTGAACATTCCATCTTGGAGGGGTCTGTGGTGAGTCATCCACACAAACTTCAAAATGTATTTCCCTTGGGCCTTTTGGTCCCCACACAGTCCCCTTTAGAATCTGAATAACTAAATTAGTAGTCCAGCTCTTTCTCATCTTAAGATATATTTCCTGGTTGGATGATACGGTTCAGTGTTAGAGGGCTTATGTAGCAAGTGTGAGGCCTCAGGTTCAATCAACACACACACACACACACACACACACACACACACACACACACACACAAATTCGTGTGCACACAGGGAAAGGCATTTCCTACGTTTATTTTAAGAGATAGAAAAAGCAGGTATTGGTCTCTAGTCTCTGTTTAAGCTTCTCTTCATCCTTATACCCAGAACTTTGGCTTCTCCTCCAATCTGCCCCCAACCAGAGCTCCACAACAGTATGTCCACATAAAACGTTTCTGACCAGATAAAACTTGTCTTCAATTTTGCAACCCTGTATTTCATGCTAGGGATATTTTGTGGGTCATGTGGAGACCATTATCCTGTAAACAAATCTGAGATCAAGACTGTTTTCTCTAAGAATAAGAAGCTATCCCAAAAATGCGCCTAGATGGTCCTGACATCTTTTCATCTCACATTCCTCTCCGGTACAGATTAAAACTGTGTTAATCTTTTAGATGGATGATATTACAGCTAAGGTACATGATTATACAATCAGCTCACCAAATAAGATTTTCGGACTCCTTTCTGCCTAGGTCTAGAAAGCAAACTCTTTGCTGCAATTTGTTTCTATTTCTGGTGCGTGTGTGTGTGTATATACACTCACACGCACACTTGCTCTCAAGTGCATACATGTGCATGCTTTTTGTTTCTTCTTGTATATGGGGCGCCCCCACCCCTCACCTACCCCTAAGATGTTGAGAATCATATTCCATTGCTCTTCTACCTTATCCACTGAGACACGGATTCTCAGTGAAACCCAGAGCTCAACTAATATGGCTACTCTCTTGCTCTGTTTATGCCTTCTGCTGCTGGAAGTACAGGTGGGCTGCATTTATATGGATTCTGGGAGTCCAAATCCAGTCCTCATATTTGCCTGTCAAGTGCTTTAACCACTGAACCATCTACCCAGCCAAGGATTGCAAACTTTATACAAGGTTCTTTAACTCAGTCACATGTAAATGTTAACATCTCTCTATAGTAGGTACAAAGACTGACTTTAGAGAAAGTAGCAAAGAATGCTTGTACATCCTGCTTCTAACTTGACAACAGTCCTGAAATCACCCCAGGGGAAACTTTTCTTCATAGTCTCATAGGCTTTGGTCTCTTTAGAAGACATTTTATCCTCCTCTCTCTCTTTAAAAATAAAAACAAACAACATTTTATTTTGAGCCAGGCATAGTGGCACACCCTTTTAATCCCAGCACTTGGGAGGAAGAAGCTGCAGATCTTTGAGTTTGAGCCCAGTCTGGTCTACAGAGCAAGTTCCAGGACAGCCAAGGCTACACAGCCTGTCTCAAATGCCTGCTACCCCTGCTCAGCACCCCACCCCCATCTCAGTACTTGGGAGGAGGCAAGGGGCAGATTTTTGTGAATTTGAGGTCAGCCTGGTCTACACAGCAAGCTCCGAGCCATCTGGTGCTGCACAGTGAGACCCTGTCTCCAAACAAACACATCCCAACATTTTACATTCAGATAATTCTAGCTTTTCTTGTAGGTGTAAGAAAAGGTACGAGGAGAGCCCCAAGGGTCCTTTCCATGGTGGCAAGATCTTTCCTACAATGCTATAAGCAGGCTAATGACTCCATCATGCCAAGTAACTAGAGTTGCTATTTCTTTTTTATTAATTCTGATTTTGTTTTGTTTTTGTTTTTACTTTTAACTGTCTCACTGGTTTCCATAGCAACTGTGCCATTTTGTATTTCCATAAAAACGCAGGGGATTCTAATCTTTGGTAACACTTCTTTTTTTTTTTTTGTTCAGGAGTGTATAGAAATGTGCTGTTTTATTACAAAGAATCTCAAAATGAAAATATCTCAAAAGGGAAGCTAGGCTAACAACCTCCACCTGCAGAATTGGGGGAAGACAGGGTAATGTAACTTTTTCTGCTTGCCTAGGAGGGGTGGGAAGGTAGAAACAGAACCAATCTAAAAATGCCTGATGTTATCCAAGCCTGAAAAGAGGTCCCAGAAGACCCCGTCACGCCTTCTAAAAAGCTAAATAAGGGCATCTTAACTGAGCTCCTAAGCAGGCACTTGGCAGTTCAGGATTTTGTCTTCTGGTTCAGAACTAAGAGCTGGGGCAGGATGGACAAGGGAGCTCTGGGAAGAGGTCTCCCAGCAGCGCCACTGTCCTGGGCCCTGGCACCGGCTCCTACGTAATCCGTGGGAGCGTTTTAGTTAATATATTTATATAAATACGCAGAGGACTAGAAAACATAAAATCTAAGAAATTGAGGGGAAGTGAGGGACTTGGGAGAAGATGGGGCTGCAGACCTTGCCCAAGACAACTTGACCTCTTCTTTGACCCCTGGTCAAACCCCTTCTGGTTTCTCCTCCTTGGCTTTCTCCTCTTCTGTGACTTTTTTTTCTTCAGGATCTTTCTCTTTCTCATCCTCTGTTTTGACTCTTGAAGTTACAAGTGTTCTTGTGACCACCTTCTCCCTCCTCATCTGAATCAGAGAATTCTTCCTCACAGGCAATGCGTTTGTCAGAGGAGCAGATGGAGATGCGTTTGTCAGGGACTTCCTCACCCTCATCACGGCTCTCTCCTGGGGTGGCATCCTCAGGTATGGTCTGCATTTGTACCCCAGGGGCATGGGGCAGCATTCTCAAGTTCATCCTCTTATTCTTTCTTTAATGAATTATTTATTTTATGTATATGAGTACACTGTAGTTGTCTTCAGACACACCAGAAGAGAGCATCGGATCCCATTACAGATGGTTGTGAGCCACCATATGGTTTCTGGGAATTGAACTCAGGACCTCTGGAAGACCAGTCAGTGCTCTTAACCACTGAGCCATCTCTACAGCCTCCTCATCCTTTTACTTTCAACAGGCTTTTCTTTAATGTGCCTGTGTGTGGGTACATTCACATGGGTGCTGGTGTCTTAGTATCCCTCTAGAACTGGAGTTACTGACAGGGGTACAGGAAACTGAATCTGGGTCCTCTGCAGGAGCAGGATTCGCTTTTAGCCACTGAGCCATTTCTCTAGCTCCTCACTCAGCTTTTATCGTTAATTTGAAGTTAGTTTCTTGTATACACAATATTACTGGGTTGTGCTTTTTAAATGTACTATTCTCTGCTTGTAATTGGTGTCTTTGGACAGTCTTTGCTTAAGGTAATTAAATCTGATGTTTGATTTCTTGTTTTCTGTTTTTCATTTTCTTTCTATTTTTTCTGCTGTCCTGGATTTTCTTGAACATTTCTTATGATTCTATATTGGTTTATTTATAGTACTTATTCATATATGTGTTTCTTTGTAGTTTTTCTTATTGGTTTCTCCAGGAATTGCATTATATTATGTTTTATTTATGTATTTGTGGGTGGACATGTATGCCTGCATTTCTTACCATGTGACTGGAGGGTACTTCTTTTCCTCCACCATATTAGTCCTGGAGATCAAACTTAGGTAATAAGACTTAATAACAAGCATCTACATCTTCCTAGCCCAAAATTGTATCACATAAGCAGAATTACATCATCACAACCATCTCTTCATCATTTTGAATGATGAGCAGAAGTTTTGCATCTATTTATAATACTCACTCTCCCTCATTTGTAATTAAATTCTCTGGGCTATTTCCTCTAGAGGTACTGGACAGGGCTCAACAGTCCATAGGATGTGCTTTAGCAGCCAGCAAAATGGCTACAATCCAAGAGAGGGAAAGTTGTGGCCGCTCTCTTCCTTTTGTCTGTTCCACGAGTTCTTTTCTTATCCCTTCTGTTGGGTGGCCTCCCTCTGCCCTTTATTTAGGAAGCTTGCTGGAAACAATTTTTCTTCATTTTCCGGCATCTGAGAGTGCCGGCATTTCCTGTTCTTTCTAATGGATATTTTTACTGCATGTTGGAGTCTAGATTGACAGTTCTTTCATACCTTGAAAAGTACAGGTCCCGCCTTTTTCTAGTCTGTTCTCTGAGCAAGGCTGCTCCGCATTGGCTTCTCTGCAGTCCCGCTGTGTCACTCCTTCCTGCTTTCAAGATTTTTTTCCAGTGTCCTTCATTTTCAAAGGTTGATCGTATGTATGGTTTCATTTCATCGTTTTAAGGCTTACCCTGTTTCCTGTTCACTCACTCTGTTAGGTCAATTGACAATTCCTTTGCCAAATGTGGGACACTTTAGCCATTACTTTTTCAGATTCTACTTTGGCTTTACTGTTATGTCTGGGGACAATATCGATGCTAGAGTTTCTGTTAGCATCCCTAAGGTCTCATCTATTTGTGTGTTTTTTCAGACCACTTTTCTTCTGTTGTTGGGGTGAGTAGTTGTTCTCTTTTCTTATTCACAAGTTCTCTCTGTCTCCACTCTGTTCTTGAGTCTATCCAGTGAGTTTTGGGCTTGGGGATACCTCCATCTAAACTTTCCATTCGTTACTTTATAGCTTCTATATTTGTTGGCACACTTGATTTATTTACTTTAATTTTTGGAGTGTTTTGCCTACATATATGTCTGCACAGCGGGTACAGGTCTGTTGCCCTCTGACAACAGAAGATCTCTTGGAACCAAAGTTAACAAATGCTTGTGAGCTGCCATGTGGGTGCTGGGAATCCAAGCCAGGTCCTCTGGAAAAGAATTCAATGCTTGAAACCGCTGAGCCGTCTCTCCTTCCCTTGTATTCATTTTTTAAGTCAAACATTTTGGGTTGAAAATAGTTTTTTAAATATAATATATTCTGATTACGGTTTGCCCTCCCTCTCCCAGTTCCTCCCCACCTCCCCACCTCACCCCCACCATCCAGATACACCTCATTTCTGTCTCGTTATAAAACAAACATGCTTCTATGGGATAATAATATAATAAAAATAATAAGATAGAACAAGAACAAACACTTCAGAATAGGACAAAACAAACAACAGAAGGAAAGGAGCCCAGGAGAAGGCATAAGAAACAGATAGAGCTGCAGCCATCCACTTGCTCATTCAGTCAGGATTCTCATTTAAAAAAGAAAAACAGAAGCCATAATATATATGCAAAGAAATTGTAGGACAGAGCCTCCAAAGATGCCATTGAGTTCGTTTTCTGTTGGCAATGTACTGCTGGGGACGTAGCCTGCCCTTAACAGTAGTTTGTTTCCCCAGTGAGCCTCCCTTGGAGGAAACTAAATTTTCATTTGCAGCAGTTATCAATGGGAGATAGCTTCTGTCTTAGGAATGGGAGCCTGAGTCCACTTCTTTTTTCAGCTCTAGGATCCCCTCTGGTGCAGACCTGTGCAGGCCCTGTGCACGCCGCCTCAGTCTCTGTGAGTTCAGATGAGCTTTGCTCCTGTTGATGTAGAGGGCCTTGTTTCCTTGGTGTCTTCCATTTCTCTGGCCCTTATACCCTTTCCACCTCCTCTTGCACATGGTTCTCTGAGCCCGGAGGGGAAGGATTTGATGGAAGCATCCAGTTTAGGGCAGATGTTCCAAGGTCTCTCACTCTCTATGTAATGTCTGGCTGTGGGGCTCTGTATCTGTTCCCATCTGCTACAGGGGGTAGTTTCTCTGATGATGGCTGAGAAAGGCACTGATCTATGAGTATACCAGGATGTCATTGTCATTTTATTGCTACGTTCCTTTAGTAGAACAGGAGTATCTAGTTTTCCCCTAGGTCCCTGTGCTATCTAGTATCAGGTTCTTGTCTACTCGAGCAGTGTCAGGTATGGGTTCCATCCATGGAGTGCGCCTTAAGTCAAAGCAGATAGCGATTGGTTGCTCCCACAGGCTTTGGGCCACTGTTGCACTAGCACATCTTGCAGGCAGGGCACCACCGTATATAAAGCTCTTGTGGCTAGGTTGGTGTTTACAGTCCTCATCTGGTAGCAGGCAGAGTACCAAGAACACTAGAATGTAGGAGTGAAGGCTCTAGGTAGGTACGAGCTGAACTTCTCTGTGTTTATTGAGTTGTTTAGGTGCTGTTGTCAGCAATGGGGCCCTGCTGTCAGGGTGTGGAGAGCAACCTATACTCTGGACCACAGCCTGAGTTGTTTGTGGGGTCACATGTCCCTTTGTCCAACACAATGAGATGTAACCCATTCCCAGTACTGGAAGCTTCACTTGGTAACAAGTCCAGTTGGGGCTCTGTCTTCCCCATTATTTGGTGATTTCATTTAGAATATATATATATATATTTTTTTAGGAAGCTTCTACTCTATTATATTTCCATAGTTCCTGTCCAATGAGCCTTAATTTTAGCTGTCTCTGCCTGTATTCCCTCCTTTGTTTCCCTCTCCCCTGATCTCCCATTTCAGTTTTCCATCTACTCCACCCATAACTATTCTATTCCCTTCCCTAGGGAGATCTATCTGGCCGCCCCTCAGATCCCTTACTCTATATGTAACCTCTATAGTTCTAGTTTGCAGCTCTCTTATCACTAGCATGACTTAACAGCTGCTATCCACATTTAAGTGAACACATACTGCGGGTCAACGCTCGCGCCCGGGGGTCGTGGGCAGCGGCGTGGGCGTGAGCCAGAGAACAGAGGCCATCACGGAAACCGCGGCTCTCAGCACTCTCTGTTCAGTCTCTCCCGCGCAGTGGGCAACCGCAGGGTCAGGGAGCAGGGACACCGGACACACAGGACACGGCGCGGGCCAGGAGCCCCACGAAGGCCATGTACGGGCCGCTGTTGTCAGGAGAAAGTGTCCCGTGGCCCGCTAGAGCATAGAGAGCACAGGGGCAGGCGGAAAAGGCTCCCCCCCACTCGAGTTTTCCACTTACACTAAGAGTCCAGAATAGCAAGAGACACGTGGAGTTAAACACATCCAGATTTATTGACATGGTGGTGGGTTTGAATGGTGACGAGCTCTCCCAGAAAATGTCAGAAGGGGCTTGCTTATATTGGAAGCGGGAGAGGGGCGGGGCTTTTAGGTAATACGTAAATCTTGATACAGAGACCTGTTAGTCTCGTGCCTTACGTGACCTAGCATGGAGGCTGTATGTTAGGTCTCTGGGTTCTGGGGGCGTGGCCGAACACCCAGGATTTCCACAGCCCCACAACATACCATATTTATCTTTCTGCATTTGGGTTACCTCGCTCAGGATGGTTTTTTCTAGTGCTATCCATTCATCTGCAAATTCCATTGTGTAAATGTACCACATTTTCTTTATCCATTCTTCTGTTGAGGGGCATCTAGGTTGTTCCCAGTTTCTGGCTAGATAAATAGAGCAGCAATGAACATAGTTGATCAATTGTCTCTATGGTAGGATAAAGCATTCTTTGGGTCTATGCCCAAGGTAGACCTTGAGGAAGATCAATTCCCAGCTTCCTAGGGAACTACCACACTGCTTTCCATAGTGGCTGTACAAGTAAGTCTACAGTCCCATCAGCAGTGAGGGAATCTTCCTCTCACTCCACATTCTCACCGGCATTAGCTATTTGTTTTATTGATCTTAGTCATTCTGACAGATATAAGGTGAAGTCTCCAAGTGGTTTTGATTTGCATTTCCCTGATGACTAAGGATGCGGAACATTTCTTTGTTTCTCACCCATTTGAGTTTCCTCTATTGAAACTTTCCTGTTTAGATCTGTACCCCCATTTTAAATTGGATTATTTGCTTACTTTGATATCTAGTTTTCTGAGTTCTTTATATATTTGAGAAATTAGGCCTCTAGTAGATATGTAGTTGGTAAATAAATCTTTTCCCATTCTGCAGGCTGCTGCTTTGTCTGAAAGTCTATGCCCTTGGCCATGTAGAAGCTTTTCAGTTTCATAAAGTCTCATTTATTAATTGTCAATCTTAGTGCCTGAGCTACTGGTGTTCTGTTTAAGTTGTTTCTTGTACCAATGTGTTCACGTTCTTTTGTATCAGGTTCAGTGGATCTGGTATGTTAAAATCTTTGGTCCACTTGCTATGAACTTGGCTCTTAGACCCCTTTTCATTGTATCCCATAAGTTTGGGTATACTGTATATTCACATTCATTGAATTCTAGAAAGTCATTTCTTAATTTCTGTTTTGTCCCATTTTTTAATCATTAAAGAGTTTTTCGGTTTCCATGAGTTTGTAAGTTTTCTGTTGTTCCTGTTGTAGATATCCAGCTTTAATCTGTGATGGTCTGTTAGTATGCAAGGTGTTGTTTCAATTTTCTTGTATCTGTTGAGACTTGCTTTGTGTCAGAGAATGTGGTCAATTTGGGGGAAGCTCCATAAGGTACTGAGAAGAAGGTATATTCTTTTGGGTTTAGGTGAAATGGTCTGTAAATATCTTTTAGGTCCGTTGGTTTATGATGTCAATTAGCATTTCTCTGGGGCTTTTATTTATTTATTTTTGTCTGGATGACCTGTCTGTTGTCAAAAGTGGGGTACTAAAGTTTCCCACTATCAGTGCGTGAGCATCGATATGTGATTTAAGCTGTAGTAGTGTTTCCTTTATGAACTTGGGTGCCCTTGTGTTTGGGGCACCAAAGATGTTAAGAACTTCAATGTCTTCTTGTTGAATTTTCCCTTTATGAAATTTTCCTCTATAAGGACCTCTAGCATTTAAATTCAAAGTTTCCTTTTAGAGCTGTTTTATCCATTTCCTTTCATTGTTTGCTTGTTCTCATAGATTTCTTTAAGGGTTTTCTTCATTTCCTCTTTAAGGACTTCTATCATATCCATAAAGGCTATGTTAAGGCCTTTGGCTTGTGCTTCAACTATGTTGCATTTCCCAGGGCCTGTTGTGGTAAGGTTGCTGGGCTCTAGTGGAGACATATTACCCTGATCGTTATCAGTAGAGTTTTTATGCTGGCATCTATGCATCTGGGTTTGGGATAATTGTAATTCTAGGTGCTGATACCTGGTCTTGTCTTTCCTGGGTGAGTGGTTTTTTTTCTCTTGGTTTTGTCCTCTCTGGTTCTTAGGAGGGTGTGGTGGCTGTGTGTTGCCTGGTTGAGAATTCTTCTAGAATCCTGCTAGGTGTAGCCATGGTTTCAGGTAGAATGTATTCCTGGTTACTAGGAGCTGGCGCTTAGGAAAGGGGATGGGTTGGGAGCCAGGGTAAGGGGTCTACAAGAGAGAGCAAAGCAAGCCATTCTACCAGGATCTGCTTAGTCTTCTCGGAATAAGCTCAGAGAGTGAGGAGAGCCCGCAGCAGGTAGCCTGCTACAGAGCCGAGGAGGAGACTAGGGGGTTAAATTTGGAGGAGAAGAGGAAGAGTAAAGTTTTGAAGCTTGCCTGCCTACTTTGCTGGCAGGCTTGGCTAGTGGGTTCTTAAGGAATGCCTGCTGGAGTTGAGGGCTGGGATAAAGCAATGAGGAGGGAGGGAGGGAGGTTGGAAGAGATCAGGAGATCAGTGTAGTTTCCTGGAGACAGGGACAGATTAAAACAAACTTATTTTTTCAAACATTTTTAATTTGTCCATTGAATTAGTTTTATGATGTCTGCCTTAAAATATTTTGTTAGATAATCTTAATATGTATTTCTTCATACTGTTGACATCTATGGGTTATATATATATTGCCAGATACTGTTGTTATGTTTTGTTTTCAGATGAAACCTCAGTATGTCACTCTAGTGGGCTTGGAACTTACAATGTGGACCAAGATGGCCTCTAATTCAGCCTCCCAAGGGCTGTAGCTAAAGGTAGGAACCACCACCACCACGTCTAGCAAGCAAAAGAAAATATTTTAGTTTCGGGGAGGTGGGGAGGTCAGGCTCTTATGTACCCCAGACTGGCCTCAAACTCACTATGTACCTGAGGCTGCTTGTGAACTCTTGCTCTACCTGCCTCCATCGTCTTAAATGCTGGTGTTGCAGGGGTGTGCTGTGACTTTCCATTTTGTGCAGTTCTGGGGACTGAATCCTAGGCAAGTACTCTATCAATTAAACTATATCTTTGGCCTTACTATATATTTTTGAGACTTGGACATTTGGAGTATTATGTTATGGTGAATCTCATTTGAACTTTCTGGTTTTGCTGGCATTTTTAATGCTGTTCCAGCCAGGGAAAGGGGTGCAATGTCTCCTTATCGCTCAATCTCTGTGGACAACAGGGAGGAGTTTATTGAGGCTGTGTGGGAAATCTAGGCTCGGGTAGGCTCAATGTCACTGAGGATAGTAAGATTCTTCTGCCTCCTCGCCTGGCTTCCTGGGGTACCACCCAAGAAGGAAGTGCACACAGGCTCTCTGTGTGGTTGTCTCCCTCCCATGCAATAGTAGGAGTGTGCTGGTTCCACACTTGACCTTCCCTAATATGATAGGATGAGACACTGTCTTAGTTTGCTTTAATACCTGTGATAAAGACCATGACCAAAAGCAACCTGAGGAGGAAAGGGTTGGTTTCAGCTTATAACTCTTAGGTCACAGTTCATCACTGAGGGAAGTCAGGGCAGGACCCTGGAGGCAGGAGCTGAAGCTGAGACCATGGAGGGGTGCTGCTTACTGGCTTGCTCCCCATGGCTTACTCAGCCTGCTATCATCTACTTCTCAGGCCCACCTGGTCAGGAGTAACACCACCCACAGTGGGATGGGCTCTCCTACATTAAACACCAATCAAGAAAATGCCCTACAGGTTTGCCTATAGGTCACTCTTGTAGAATTTTCTCAGTTGAGGGTCCCCTTTTCCAGAGGATCTAAGTTTGTGTCAAGTTGACAAAAAAAAAAAACTAAACTGCATAAGTAACTTATTATAGCAAGACAAGTGTGGAATTTGAGGCCCTCCACTAGGCCTTTGTTGGCACTGGCAGGGGTGAAGCCATAGTTTTTGCTTTAGTGTCTTTTTGGTGTAGCACAGTCTCTGTCTAAAACTCCTCTGTCTGCAGATGCTGGTCCTTTCCTGGTCCTTTGGTTAACCCCTTTCTCTTTTGTTACGTTTTATTTATTTGTTTATTTACTTATTCTATACTGAGACAGATTTGCTATGTAGCCTAGGCTGTCCTCAAATTCAAGATCTTCCTTCTTTGACTTCCCAAGAGCTGGGATTACTGGCAGGAGCCATCACATCCAGATCCTTCCTGGTCCTTTGGCTAGGAAGAGCAGGCTTTTCCTGGGACTTTAAAAGTCTGCTCTCATTGATGCTCTGAGTGCCAACTTCTTTTGAACCGGAGATCTAGAATGTAGGCATCAAAAAGAAGTTATTGCCCTTGTGATTCTTGGGTACTGAGGCAAAGCCATCTTATGCTTGCTTTGAATATAATATCCTTTTGGGGGAAGGTTTTGATTTTTTGTTTGTTTAGTTTTTGTTTGCTTTTTTGTTTTTTTGGTTTTTTTGAGACAGGATTTCTCTGTGTAGCCCTGGTTGTCCTGGAACTCACTCTGTAGACCAGGCTGCCCTCGAACTCAGAAATCCGCCTGTCTCTGCCTCCCAAATGCTGAAATTAAAGATGTGCGCCACCACTGCCCGGCTGAATATAATATCCTAAGTTTGTCCTTAGCAGGACTGACAGGGAAAAGAATGTCTACTCTATCTTCATGGAAATAGAAGTCTCTTGAATTTTTAAAGGCTGCTAAACTATAGCAGTTGTATGATAAAGGGTACATATCTCACACATGCAGGACAATGACTCTCTGTTAGTAATATATCCATGTGACTCAGAAATACAGTCAAAAAACCACACTGCCATCACCCCTAATAAGTTTCTTCTTCATGTTCCCTAGGCCTAAATGCAAAGTTTGCAGTACCCTAATTTCAGACAGTATGGTTTTAGAGATGCCTGTTTTCATATTTCAAAAGAGGGACCCTTTAAAAATACATAGAAATACGTTCAGCTCTGCCATTCTCCTGCATAGGAAGCAACCATGGCGTCCATCTATACTGTGAATGATCCTCAAACACTACTTCCATAAAGACCAGCAGCAGCAGCAGCAGTGCGTGGACAATTGGTTCAACTAGCCAGGATGCAAGATCCATAGACACAAGGGCAGCCAGGCCAAAGAATGCCACATTGCCCTATCAGGCTCATAGTGAGGTGTAGCCCATAGTGAGATACCTCACCAAGGTCTGAGCTGGGAAAGGCTTCAGCCTAGGAGAACTCAGGGAGGCCAGCATCCATAAGAAAGTGGCCCAGATTATTGGCTTCTTCGTGGATTCAAGGAATCAAAACAAATCCAATGAATCACTACAGGCCAGCGTGCTACAGCACTTGAAGGGGACGGCCCTAAGCTCACACTTTTCTTCAGGAAGCCTTCTGCTTCCAAGAAGGGAGACAATCTACTGAAGAATTCAAATTGGACTCTCCAGCTAACAGGATCTGTGATGGCCATCCCGAATGGCTACAAAAAGGAGAAGGCCAGAGTCATCGCAGAGAAATAGAAGAATTTCAAAAGGTTTTCTGTTGCCAGTTTTCACACGTCCAGTACCAAATGCCTGAGTCTTTGGCATTTGAACAAAAAGGGACAACAGAGCAAGATATTGAGAAGAAAGAGGGAAGGAGCTGTTGGAGCACTGCAATACATTTTCAGTAAAGCGAGAATGAAAACAGAAACAAACAAATCCATAGAGAAATGGCTCACCAGGGGAAGGCTCTGCTTGCGGCCAAGCCTGACGGCTATAAGAGCCCGAGACCCACTAGGTAGAAGACAACTAGGAGAGATCCGACTCCTGTAAGTTGTCCTCTGACCTACACATGTGTACTATTGCATGTACACAGACACATACACACAAATAAATAAATGTACTAAAAGTGTTTTAAATACATAAACAAATGGACACGATACTACACACCTGTAATTCCAGCACTTGGATCACAGAAGCAGGAGCATTCTGAGTTCAAGGTAGAGGTCAGTCTAGGCTACATACCAAGACCCTTTCTAAAAACAAAGGCTGTATGTCTATCGTGAACCAATCCGTGGATTTAAGGCTCAACGTTGAAATACACACACACACACACACACAACAAACAAACAAACAAACAAACAAGCAATAAAGGGCCAACAGGATGGCTCAATGGGTAGAAGTGCTTGCCATGCAAGCCTGATGACCTAGGTTCAATTCCTGGAACCATGTAGACAGAAGGAGAGAACTGACATCACAAAGCTGTCCTATGACACTCCTCATCATCCACACAGAGAGATTAGTAAGTAATTAATTAAGAATAAGTGAATACTCTGAGAGGTTTGATGCTTTACCATTTTATTGATAAATGTAATGAATTAGTTTATCTTATTTTATTTTTGTTTAGAAACAATAAATCACTAATATTATTTCAAATACTTACATTTTATAACAAGTTTTGTAAGGCTTTCTATTCTTTGGTCCTTACAATTCCTGTGGAATGGGCGATATTATTCTAATTTAAGGTGAGAAAAACAAGTTTTTTTGTTTGTTTCTTTGAGACAGGGTTTCTCTATGTAGCTCTGGCTGTCCTAGAACTCATTCTGAAGACCAGGCTGGCCTGGAACTCACAGAGATCCATGTGCCTCTGCCTCCTGAGTGCTGGGATTAAGGACATGAACCACTATTGTCCAGCTTTAAGATGGGAAAATTTAGGCTCAGCAAATCAGAATGTTATATCCAAGGCCACCCAGGTAGACACACTTAGCCCCAGAAGGAAAGATTTGTCCATGTACCAATTTTTGAGAAGATTTTAACTGGCTCCATTTTGATCACATGACCACAAAATGACCATCACTTCCTGTGCAGGGTACTGTGATTGATCTACTTGTCTACCACAGTCCTGTAAAGTCAAGGAAGGCAATTTGAAGTGACTTCAGAGGAACTGTCTTGGTCACCGTTCTATTGCTGTGAAGAGACACCATGACCAAGGCAGCTCTTAGAAGAGGAAGCATTTAATTGGGGCTGGTTTACAATTTCAGAGGGTTAGTCCATTATCATCATGGCAGCAGGCAGATATGGTGCTGGAGCAGTAGCTGAGAATTCTATATCCTTATCTGCAAGCTGAGAGAGAGAGAGAGAGAGAGAGAGAGAGAGAGAGAGAGAGAGAGAGCCTAGCTTTATGAAATCTCAAAGCCTACCCCAAGTGACATACTGCCTCCAACAAGGCCAGATAACTTAGAATCAGAGAATCCGTTCTCTGCTTCCTCCATGTGAGTCCCAGGGATCAAATTCAAGCCATCAGGCTTGGCATAAGTGCCCTCACCCACCGAGTCACCTCACTGGGCCCATTTCTTACTTTTTATGAGAATGTTGAAATAATTGAAGTTTCTCTGTGTCTATTTCTTTGTCTCTCTCTTCTGGACCCACATTTGTATGATTCGCTTAATAGTTCTGAATCTTACTTTGCAAAACTAGGACTGGACTGGGCTGGAAGAGAGCATGCACCCCTTACCACAGAGAGGAGGGAGGGAGCGAGCGAAAAGCATATTTTGTAGACAAACTTGTTATGCTTCCCTCCACATTCATTCATAAGAGCCATCTCATTCAAGTAACAATGTTGTTGAAAATTATTTCTCGGGCTGGAGAGATGGCTCAGTGGTTAAGAGCACTGACTGCTCTTCCAGAGGTCCTGAGTTCAATTCCCAGCAACCACATGGTGGCTCACAACCATCTGTAATGAGATCCAATGCACTCTCCTGGTGTGTGTCTGAAGATAGCTGCAGTGTACTCATATAAATAGAAATAAATAAATCTTTAAAAAATTATTTCTCACTTCAGTACCATAGCAATAATTTCATGTATTTTTTTTAAAAAAAGGAAAACGTATTTATGCTTTACCTGCATGAGTGTTTGCCTGAATGTATGTTTATGTATCATGTCCATATGCACCCGTCCAACAAGGTCAGAAGAAGGTATCAGATCCTCTGGAACTGGAGTCACCGTGTTGGTTCTGGGAATTGAACCCTGGTATTCTGCAAAAACAGTAAGTGGGCCTTTAAATACTAAACCATCTCTCTAGCCCCTCATGTAACTTCTAGTCTTTGTTGGGCTTTATATAGATGGATATAGTAGAGATCATGGTGCACCTTGGCTTTCAAAACATGATAATATGCTCTATGATATGCCCAATATCTTCTACTAGCATATTCCTATCCACACAACTTTTAAGTTTCTTAACTGTCAGTATAGGGGTGTTAAAGGGAGAGGAGGTGGGTCAAAGGAGTCTTTTCCTTAAGAGGTCAGAAATGATAGGCTTAAGTCCCTTGAGGCTTTGGAGAGAAAGAGGGTATTGGGCTTGGCAGATGTACCTGGTAGAGTTCAGTAACTGGATGACAACGGGAGAATGATGTTTAGCAACAGAGGGGTTCTGGACATCGTAGGTACCTGAGCTAAACCTGCCTGCTGATAAGTGCTGGTAAGTGCCTTCTTGCAGAGTGATAGGAACACTTGTTTTTCTACTTCTCTTAAGCTCCAAGGTTCTCAACCTGTGGGCTGTGACCCCTTCAGAGGTTGAATGATCTTTTCATAGGAGTCACCAGCAGATATCCTGCATAGGGCACAGGAACTCTTTGAGAGCATCAACTGAAGTCCAACACAGAGCAGCTGAAGCAGGGTGACACGAGTCTGGGGGAGCAGTAGCAAAAATACAGTTAGGAAGTTAAAACAAGGGGCTGGAGAGTTGTCTCAGAGGTTAAGAGCACAGACTGCTCTTCAAGAGGTCATGAGTTCAATTCCCAGCAACCACATGGTGGCTCACAACCATCTATAATGAAATCTGGTGCCCTCTTCTGGCCTGCAGGTGTACAAACAGGCAGAACACTGTATACATAATAAATAAATAAATCTTTAAAAAAAAAAAAAAGGAAGTTAAAACAAAATAATTTATGGTTGAAGTCATTAGATGAGGAACTGTGTTAAAGGGTCACAGCATTAGGAAGGTTGAGAACCTTTATCTGCATGGGATTCCCCACCTCCTCCAGGCCTAGAACTTCAGTCTTGAGCAAAGTGGAAACCTCTAGAGCCTACCCTCCTTTCTCTTTTCAATCTGCCTCTGCCTCTTTTCTTGGAGAACGTTGGCATATAATTTCTCCACAGGTACTCACTGACTGCATTGACAGGAATAGAAAACCACTCACAGAACAACCTCATTGTCTGAGAAAGGGGACCCCTTGTAAGGCAGAACAGTGATCCTGAATGAAGACAGCAAACCTGTTCTTAAGAAGGACCCAGCATCAAGGAGCTCATGTTTCTGGCTTCATTTCAGGCAGTGACTCTTCCAGTTATCTTCAGGCTGCCCTACCTCTGCCTAGCACAATAAGGGGTACTCGGGCTTGGCATCAATAGGTCCTGTCAGATAAGCCATCTGCATCATTCCAAGTTCTGGCAGGAAACAGATGGTACTCTCTGATTGGGTAAAATGAGACGACTTTAATAAAAAGACTATTTATGAAGGCAGATCAGGGTGTGTGGAAACCACAGGCCAGAAGGGGTAGAAGAAGGAAGCAATTACTGGAAACTTGAGAGAGAGAATCCTGTGAAGAGGGCCTCTTGACAAGACTTGTGGCTTCTGGTTCAAAGCTGTAGCCGGCTAGCCCTCAAGGAGGCATTTGGGGGAAAGACGTATGCTTACCTCTTTCCTCCCAGCCTACTGTTTCCTAGAGTTGACCAGGATCACCTGGAGGGTAGAGGGCACAGGAACTCTATGAGGCAGTCAACTGAAGCCCAACACAGAGCAGCTGAAGCAAGGTGACACGGGTCTGGAGGAGTAAAGGGCAGTCACAGAACATGCCAGTCAAGTTTGGAGATGTTCCGCTGTGATCCTTGCCCAGGGCTGTTGCTCTCAACAAAATGACCATTATATAAAAAAGGCAGTTGCATTAGTTGCTTTTCTTCTGCTGTGATAAAAATTGCCTGACAAAAGCAACTTTGGGAAGGAAGGACTTATTTTGGCTCTCTGTTTGAGGGTACTGTCTATCACAGTGAGGCAGGCATGGAAATAGGAGACCGAAGCAGTGGGTCACGTCAGGGAAAAGAGAATGCTAAATGCTAGTACTCAGCTGGGTTTCTCCTCTTTATGCAGTCCAGGACTTAAGCCTAGGGAATGGTGCTGCCCACTTTTAACCTAAACAAATTCTTCTCAGACATGTCTAGAGATCCAACTCTCATCAAGTTGTCAATTGAGATTAACCATCATAGAAATGTGGTCTATGACAGACAATGCATGTTCTGGGTCCCAGCCTTTAGCCAGAGGACTAGCTTCCTGCACCCATCCTGCTATTCCTGTATCTTTTCTTCCTATCATCCCCTCATCAGCAAGTTGCCTTTATAGGTAGGTTGCCAGACAACCCTGACATGGCCAGACTGCAGCTCATTCCACTTCTTTCCCTCATATTCGCCATGACCACCAGAAGTCAGAGCATACTTCCCTGTGACTATGGAGACTTCATCTAGATTAGAGGCCCCACTAATGCTCACTCCACTGTCATGTTCCATATGGCCTCTGC
>NW_021604704.1:3857247-3869725 GCF_004785775.1 Grammomys surdaster
ATGACCTCAATTCAATCCCCGAAACCCACACAAAAGAGCGAGAGAAGCAAGTCCATGGCTTGTCTTCTGATCTCTATGCTCAAGCTGTGACAGCTGATTCCGTGCATAGCAAATAAACAAATAAGTAAATAAATAAATGCGGGTGTTGGGGAGCTGAACCTGGGTCCTCTGCAAGAATATCAAGTGCTCTTAACCTTTCCAGCACTGAAATACTATCTTCTTGTACTTGCTTTACCAGATTTTCTGTGTGCAAGACACTAGTTAGTTACAAGGGGTGGTTCAGCTGAGGTGGATGACACTCTTTTTATTGTGTATCTATTTTTCCTGGGATGGTTTGTCTGTTAACAAATTTCACCTTTTGCTTTTGAAAAAATTCTCACTTTCAGACCGGAGTTAATCAGAACCAGCGACATTGAGGGGTAGAGACAGTAGAAGCACCATGAAAACTGCAGATACAAAACAAAAAACTACAATTGGAATGAGCTTCAAGCCACCGAAGGTGGATCCTGGCCTTGTACACGAGGTAGGCCGGCCTTCAGTGACACTGGGACTAAGTACGTTTCTCTAATTCTGTTAGGAGTCCACATAGGAAACTGAGGTGTTCAGTTACTCCCTGACAACCTGGCATCCTGCCCAGGAAGGTGCCCTAGGATGCTGTCTGGTTGGCTTGCCCTTTTCTGGCTCCCCACGAATCCTCATACTTGCCAGGGGATCTTGTTACTGCAGTTCTGTATCCTTTATTTAATAGTTTTCATCACTGTGGCCAAAGATGTCTGACAGAACAATTCAAGGGCAGTAGGGTTGATTTTGGCTCAGGGTTTTAGAGGGTTCAATTCGTGGTTGCTCGGGCCATGCTTGGGCAAACACAGCATGGAGCAGGGAGGGGGGAGGTAGCAGTGGAGCTTCTGCATCTTGTGGCAGACAAGAAGCAGAAAAGGTGACAGGTAGGGACCAGGGACAAAATACTACTAAACGGCCATCCTTGTGACATACTTTTTCCAGCTGGAACACACCTAAAGTTTCAAGAACCTCCTAATATAGCATCAGTGGGGGGTCAAGCCCCCACCACACAGACCTATGTGGGACATATCACCATGACAGACTGACAAGCAGTCTTAATTATCCTTCTGGGTTACTTAAAACCTTGCTAAGAATGAGGCCATTCTTAACTCAGAGCAAGCAAGCAAGCCAAAGTTTTCTTCTTCTCTCTTCTAGCGTCTTTTCCAGCCTCACCTACCTGAGGGATACAGTGGTCATGGGCAGCAGAGTGAGGAGCCTGCACAGTCCTCTGCCAGGGCCTTCCAGAGAAAGGCCCTTCGACCTTCTGTCTCTCCCTCTTCTTCCTCAAGCCCTCTTCTCTATCCCTCCTGCCAACTGCTGAAACACCGTGCTACCTGCTTCCCAAGGTGAGCTTTGATAAGAGGTTTCCAGGGATATTTAGGTGGAACCAGAACTGTCTTCCTGAACTGAGAGAGATGTTAGATAGTAGACTGTGTGGGGAACTGAAGGTTTCGATTCTCTGTAGATTTGTTTAAAGAGCAATAGTCCAACAGCTCTGATTGTTGCCAGCAAGGCTCTGGAAAACAAGGCCAGTAACGTTGAACTAGTGTCTTACTTTGATGGACATTGAAAGTCATGATAAAGGTAATCTCATCAGAAAGATAGAGTCTTGGCACAGAAACAGACAGTGGGACACAGTGGAAAGAAATTGACTTCGTGGGAACTGGGTACAGTGTATACTAAAGGTGTATTTCAATTCCCTAAGGGCTTGTTTCATAAATGCTGGTAGAACAATGGCCTTCGTGTGGAAAACAAAGACTTGCCACTGACTTAGTTACTGACAGATAAGGATGCAGCAGTAAAGCAAAGCAAACTTCTAGAAGGAAATTTGGGGAAAATAATTCGTGTGTTGATCAGGGACTGTGGCCCTCTAAATAGCACAAGAAACTAAAAGTCACAAGAGGAAGAAACCAGATTTGTTAATGTGGATAATTAACATTTCCAGGGGTTAGAAAACACTATAAAATGTCAAAGTATGGGCCAGCGAGGTGACTCAGCAGATAAAGGGGTTTGCTGCCAAGCTGGATGACCCGAGTTGTGTCCCCAGGGCCCACCAGATGAAAGGAGAGAACTGACTTCTGAAAGTTGTCCTCTGACCTTCACACAACTGCCATGGCACATGGGTGCCCATATACAAACACACACAAAATAAACTTAAACAAAATGTGTGTGCGTGGTGGTGGGGGCTAGAGAAATGGCTCAGTAGTTAAGAACACTTGCCGTTTATTCTTCCTGCAGAAGATCAAGGTTCAGTTCCCAGCACCCACATGGCAGCTAACAGACATCCAGTTCCAGGGATCTGAGCCCCTCTTCGGTCCTCCATGAGCAGTGGGCGTACATGGTACACAGACGTTCACGGTGGCAAAACTCTCATACACACTAAATATGACTAAGACTGTTTTTAAAAAATTTTTAAAATGTAAGTCAAAAGACAGTTAATAAGCAGTGAGAAATAGCTACTACTATAGTTATAATGGCTGATGGAGGGTGAATGTCCATAATATTAGAATTAATATCAATATATATATTAAGGTGCTGAAAATCAAATATCTTTTATTAAGGAAATGGCAGATTTGTTATTTTACTCCGACTCTGATGAGAAAAAGGCAAATAATTTAAGGGGTCAGGGAGACTTACATCAAAACAAAGCCACAGTGAGCCTGGGGGAGAGAGGAAAGAACAGACAAATGTGGCAGGTCAGTGGAAAAGAGTCATTTCCAGGTGAACCAAGTGGCTAACCCCAGAGTAAAGCTCACAAGCTGGCGGCCTATGTTGCCTTCTCATGAATGGTATCGTTAACTGAGATACAGGCCCTACATGCTCGTTGTCAGTAGACGCTTATTACATACTCACTGTGACTCAGGGCCTAACAATAGAGGAAACACAAAGGTCAACCTGACCTCTGGGCCAGCAATATGATTTATCTGGTGAAGGTGCTTGCCGCCAAACCTAAAGACTGGAGTCCCCTGGGACCCACGCAGTAGAAGGACAGAACTCATTCTCATAAGTTTTCTTCTGATCTCCAAATAAGCATGAGTGCACACACACAGACACACACACACAGACACACACACAGAGACACACACACACATACACACACACACACTTGGGTAGGGGAGATGCCAAAACATTGACCTCTATTCTTAGATTTCACAAGAATTGGTCTAATCAAAATGTCTGCACTAAAGGACTATTTTTCTATGTATCCAATAAACTTTATTATCTTTCTCCCACCCTTTAGTGTGTGTATGTGTGTGTGCACATATTTGTGTGTTTGTATATGTGCACAAACACACTATGGCACCTGTGTGGTCAGAGGAACAATCCTAGCCTTTGGCCTTGTTTTAGACAGGGACTCTTTGTTCCTTGCTGCTTATACTGGGTTAGTCCCTAAGAGCTTCAGAGGACTCTTCTGTCTGTATCTCCCTCACAGTAGGAACACTGAGAAAGACCACAGACTCAAGCTTTACATGGGTTTGGGGGATTTGAACTTAGGACCTCATGCACTCTCTGAGCCTTGCCTCCCCTAATCCTGAATCTTACTGGCTTCTGGGACTGTCATCTAGATGGTCCTCTGTTTCTTCTCCTAGTGAAACAAGAACAGTTTTATAACACCCCGAAGGACAGATCCATGGTCGGGGTCAGGATGCCTTTCTAATTGAGGATCTCTTTTGAATGCCTTTCATAATGCAGATATGGAAGAGGGAGATGGAGAAAACGATACAAAGCCATCCAATTGATCACAACGTGGAGTTCGGCACTATGGATACTAGACAGGGGTTGTTTGCTCACATGTTTTGGATTTAGGTTTAGTAACTTCAGCTCTCAAGAGGCTGTGATGATTTTCTGATTAAAGGTAATAGTTTAGAATTATCAGAAACCTTTTAAATATGAAGTCCGCAGGGCTGGAGTGACGGTTGGGCAACTCACAACCACCTGTAGCTCCAGCTTCGGGGGATCCAACTCCCTCATCTGGCCTCTGTTGACACCCATATTCCTGTGCACATACCTATACACACATGCACAGAATTAAAAATAACAAATCTTTAAAAATAAAACCCCCACTGGATGTTGTGGCATAGAACTTTAACCACAGCACTGGGGAGGCAAAGATGCACAGGTCTCTATCATCTTGAGACCAGTCTGCTCTACGTACATAGTAAATTGTAGTTCAACCACAGCTTCATGGTGAAACCATGTCTCAATAAAGTAAAATAAAATCCCCAATTGAGTGAAGAGACAGCCTCCAGAATGAGGAAAAAATTTCTAGTTATATACACTGGCTGAGAACATCTAGGATACACAGATATACAAAGAACTCAAAAAAACCACTAAATAACAAGATGATAAAAATAATTAATAAATGAACAAATGAACAATGATTCTTTTTTTGTTTTTTCGAGACAGGGTTTCTCTGTGTAGCCATGGCTGTCCTGGAACTCACTCTGTAGACCAGGCTGGCCTCGAACTCAGAAATCCGCCTGCCTCTGCCTCCCAAGTGCTGGGATTAAAGGCGTGCGCCACTACTGCCTAGCTAAACAATGATTCTTAAAAGATGGATTACAGATGGTCAGTAAACATGCTCGGCCTTATTAGCCATTAGTGAGATGCAAATTAATACTACATTGAGATTCCATCTCGCCCCACCCAGCCAGGACCCTCTCAGTCATTAAGAAAAGAAATAACAAATGTTGAAGATGTGGGCACACTGCTGGGCATGGTGTAAACTAGTTCAGCCACTTTGGACATGAGCACAGAGATTCCTCAAAAAACCAAAACTAGATCTCCCATATTACACAGCTTTTCCACCCCTGGATATTTAGGCCAAAGTCTCCAAGCCATCATGACAGAGACATTTGTTCATCAGTGTTCACTGCAGGGCAAATCACAGTAGCTGAGTTACAGAACCAGCCCAGGCATCCATTAGTGTGTGTGTGTGTGTGTGTGTGTGTGTGTGTGTGTGTGTGTTGGGGGAGTGAATAAGGAAAAGGCGGTGTATATGCACAAAGGAATTTTTCAGCGATAGGAAAACATGTAGTTACATTGTGCAGGAAAATGGATGCAACTAGATGCAATCATATTAGGCAATTAAGTCAGTCTCAGAAGGACAAATACTGTGGGCTAAAGAGAACTATTAGGGGCGCATAGTGCTCTTCCAGAGAACCAGATCTGTTCCCAGCACCTACACTGGGTGGTTCAACTGCCTGTAACTCCAGCTCCAGGGGATCTGATGTCTCTGGACATTGTAGGCTCACACACACACACACACACACACACACACACACACACACACTTTTAAGTAAATAAATAAGCAAATGACGTTTTATCTTTTCTCATGTGTAGTTCAGAGATCCTCCTGCCTCTGCCTCCTGAGTGCTGGGATTAAAAGTATCTGTCACTACTCCTGGCTCTAGATTTTCTATAGGTAAATAAGATCATATATATACATGTGACAAGAACATTAAAGCAGAGCTGTTTAGGGGAACATAGGGATTAATGGTGGGAGGAGGAAAGACATGGGAGAAGAGCAGGTTATAAAGTGGATAATATGATTAAAAATGACTTATATGGAAACGTCCCAGTGTAACAGGTCCTTGTGTAACAATAGAATAATAATAAACAAATACAGTGAAATAAATTCCTAGGTTCCTTCTCCGGGGATTCTGATGTGGAAGGTCAGGGGTGAGGATATAAATTCCTATTTTGGAAAAGCTTCACAGGAGAGCCTCACACATGCATTTGCTTAAGAACCTGGAAAGACTTAAGGGACCAGTACACTGTGGGTTTGCAAGCATGCCCACTCTCCTGATTAATTGTGTTTTGGGAAATGAGTGGTGGCCTTGGAAGGCAGGGGAGGTGTCTATCCCTTGGAAAAGCCCTGATGAAGGGCACAGAAGGACTACTGTGAAGGTTACTCACCACAAGGACTCAGGACTCTAGTGAGCCAAGAGACAATCCCGGATATCTTTGGTTTGATATTGAGGATGCTCCCAAAGCTGTATTTCTTCACTTGGTGGCAAATGAGATTAAGCGAAGAGCACCCCCACCCTCAAATTGGAACATGGACCCTGTAAGAAGGGTAGGCTAGATGCTAATATTCCTAACTTAGAGGTGAAGAATAAGACACATGGTGATGAATCCCCTGGTTACACAGTTAATCCTTAATGAAATCAGGTCACCAAAATCTGCTTTCTATGTTATATCCAAACAGCCACACTTGTCAGGTATGGTGTCCCACACTTGCGATCCAGGCACTTGGGATGCTGAGGCAGGAAGAATACAAGTTCTAGAGTGAGACATTGTCTAGAAAAATCAAACCAAATAAGCCAACAATAAAGATAATCTTCTGGAGTTCATTCTTCCTTTCTTCTTCTTTCTGTCATCCCTCCCTCCCTCTCTCCCTCCCTCAATTCATCTCTGAGATCTCTTGCTATTGGAAATGGACTTTGGAGCTGGGCAGTGGTGGCGCACACCTTTAATCCCAGCACTTGGGAGGCAGAGGCAAGTGGATTTCTGAGTTCGAGGCCAGCCTGGTCTACAGAGTGAGTTCCAGGACAGCCTGGGCTATAAAGAGAAACCTTGTCTCGAAAAAAAAAAAAAAAAAAGGAAATGGACTTTGGGGTCCCTGCAGCTTTTAAAATCTACCACCCCATGGTGGTGAGACAATACCTTTACAGCGTATTCCCTACCTGGTAGAGGCTGGGTAGATCAGGGGTACACTGAGGCAGGCCCGTTCCTAGGGAACAAGAAAACAGGCCTTTGCTCTAGGGCTCTACACTGGCCTCTCCAAACCTTCCTTAGACTGAACTGTAGTCTGTTGCTTCCACTAAACTTCCTTCTTGTTCTCTCTCCTTCCTAAGATGGACCTACTAAGAGGATCCTAGTCTTTTCCAACTCCCTCCTGCATTTCCTCTTTAATACATTTCCTGCATATCCTGTCTCCTTTTTGTGCTGTCTCAGAAGAGAAACTAATACCATCTGTGCTGGAGAGGTTTTGTCATCTTGACACAAGCTAGATCAGCGGTTCTCACCCTGTCAGATATCCTGCATATAAGATACTTACATTACGAGTCATAGCGGTGGCAAAATTAGCAACAACATAAATTTATGGTGTGTGTGTGTGTGGGAGGGGGTCACCACAACGTGAGGAACTTTTTTTTTTTTGGTTTTTCGAGACAGGGTTTCTCTGTGTAGCTTTGGCTGTCCTGGAACTCACTCTGTAGACCAGGCTGGCCTCGAACTCAGAAATCCACCTGCCTCTGCCTCCCAAGTGCTGGGATTAAAGGCGTGCGCCACCACCGCCCGGCCAACGTGAGGAACTTTATTAAAGAGTTGCAGCATTTAGGAAGATTGAAGGCCACTGAGCCATTGAGAGCCATTGGGAAAAGAGGATCTCAATTGGGAGAATGCCAGTAGACAAGTCCCTGGGGCATTTTCTTAATTAGTAATTGATACGGGAGGGCCCAGCTCACTGTGAGTGTGGTCAAGTGGTCCTGTGTGGTATGAGAAAGCTGTATGAGCAAGCCATGTAAGCAGCGTTCCTTCGTGGCCTCTGCTTCAGTTCCAGCCTCCAGGTTCCTGCCCTGACTTCCCTTCATGACGTAAGCTGTAACCCTTTCCTCCTAAACCCTTTCCTCCTCCAGTTGCTTTTGGCCATAGTGCCTTATCACAATAGAAAGCACTAGGAGAGCATCCCTCTCTTGCTTCTTCCCTTTCTCTTCCTTTCTTCTTTCTGGACTCCGTGCCAATCCTACTGCATGTACACAGATTAATACTGTCTGGTCTTAGGCTGGGGGTGTAGTTCAGTTGGTAGAATGTCTGTCTAGCATGCATGAGGCCCATGGTTTATTATATTTTTTTATGTATGTGAGTACATCATTGCTGTCTTCAGACACACCAGAAGAGGGCATCAGACCCCATTGCAGATGGTTGTGAGCCACCATGTGGTTGCTGGGAATTGAACTCAGGACCTCAGGAAGAGCAGTCAGTGGTCTTAACCACTGAGCCAGCTCTCCAGCCTCCAAGGCCCTTGTTTTTATCCCCAGAACCACATATTCTGGTCATTATGTGACACACCTGTGATCCCCCAGTACTCAAAGCAGGAGGATCTAACTTTCTAGGCCATCCTTAACTATACAATGAGTTGGAGGCCAGCCTAAGCTACATGAGACTTTGTCTCTTTTCCAAAAGAAGTATTATATGGGGCCTAGAGAGATGGTTCAGTGGTTAAGAGTTCTTGCCACTCTTGCATAGGACCTGGTTTGGTTCCTAGCACACACATGGTGGCTCACAATTGTCTGTACTCCAGCTCCCGAGAATCCGGTGTTCTCTCTGGCCTTTGTGGGTTTCAGACACACATACAGTGCACACACATACACACAGGCAAATACTCCTGATTCAAAAAACAGGCCTAAAGGGCGCATTGAAGCCCAGTGTAATAAATGTAACCACAGGGTGTGGATAAAGCATCAGGAGGGCCCAGAGGAGTAGAGAAACCAAACCAACTCACAGTGGAAATGGATACAATCCTAGGTAAGAGAATGCAAATCACTGGGGTGAGTTGACCTGACAAGAGATGATGAAAATGCCCCAGGCTTTCATACTGCCTGGGCTAAGGTTTCTACCCAGAGAGTGGGAAGAGAAGCCAAAGAGCCAACAGAGGGTACCTGTCATAGAACTCTGAATGCTTCCCTGAGAGCTGGGCTCTTAGCCTGGAGCCAGTGTTTCCCAGTATTGGGCTGGCTATGCTAGGCTACAGAATTACCTGGCACCTGATTTAAAAAAAAAAAAATCCACCCACATGGAGTCTCCTGCCAGAGGTGAGCGGTTTGGAGATTAAATAAGCATTTGCCCCGCTGTGCTCCAGACAGGGCTAAAGAGTCACCCAAGAACTGTTTGACTTGGCAATCTTCCTCATGTAGTACAGTGACTAAAGCAACAGAAAGGATGAGAATCCACAGGCTCGCAGCTCCGCAGTCATTGTCATTTGTTCGTTTGGTTTCTGGTGACTTAAGAGGTTTTGTTTTCAAGCCAAGCAAAACAAGGAAGTCCCCACTTACAGTCTTTGACCATGACTTGACATGACAGTCTTGACTCTTCCATGTTTCCTCCTTGGGAGTAGAGACACGTGATCACCTTCATTTCAACAACAGGGCTCCAACAGAAGGGTTCATGAAAGCACCCAAGGTGACAAGAGTTAGACGACACGGTCCCCTACCCCTAACTTGCCCCCATCTTATTCAGACATTTCATGGGAGGATTTCCCTATAATGAGATGTGGCGATTTGAATAGGTATGGCTCCCATAGATTCATGTGTTTCAATGCTTGGCCACAGGGAGTGGTACTGTTAGGAGGTGTGGCCTTATTGGGGTAGGGGTGGCCTTGGTGGAGGAAGTGCTGAATAGGTGGGTTTGGGATCTCCTATGCTCAAGCTCTGCCCAGTGAAGAATGAGTGCTTCCTTCTGCTGCCTTCAAATCAAGGTGTAGAACTCTCAGCTCCTTCTCCAGCACCATGCCTGCCTGCACCCTGCCATGCTTCCTGCCATGATGATAATGGACTGAAACTCTGAAACTGTAAGCCAGCCCCGATACAATGTTTGCCTTTATAAGCATTGCCTTGGTCATGGTGTCTCTTCACAGCAGTAAAACCCTAAGAAACTAGCCTTCCTGACTGACCCCTTCCATTTAAGAACCCAGCTCTTCACTACCCTGATCTTGTGAAGCCTGTTCCTAAAACATGTCCCATCTATGATGTAGGTGGGAGGAAGGTGGCTCTGAGTACCCGGTATATTTGACTGTATGTGGTCATGAAAGAGCTTAAGCCCAAGGCCTTTGATCTAAGGTGAAGGATGGGTAGTTCCTGGCAGTGGAAGGACTGACTGACAGTGGATCTGAGCTGGATTAGCAGGCAGTGTGGGGTCTCCAAGGGACAGGGTGAGTCTGAGGGTAACTGTCAAACAAACAGGTAAAATGAGTCCAGGTCATAAAGCAGTGACCTAGCCTGGATACAGGTACTAGTGGCCAAAGTGACCATTGGATAGACAATAAAAGATGGCCCTAGTAGACGGTACAGTGTAAGAAGTGAGAGGGCTGTTGTGTGGTGACACACACCTTTAATCCCAGTGACCCAGGAGGCAGAGGCAGGCAGATCTCTGTGAGTCTGAGGCCAGCCTGCTCTACAGAGTGAGTTCTAGGACAGCCAGGCTTCACATAGTGAAACCCTGTCGTATAAACAAAGAAGTGAATGGGAACTCAAGTGTTCAAGGTGCAGACAGGGAAAGAAAAGTCCTTGAATAATAAGACTAACTCATGATTATTAAAAAGAGAATAAAAATACTATCAGAACAACATCACCAATAATGAATTCTTACTCCTGCTAAGCATTATTTTAAATTCTTTACATGCAATAATTTACTTCTTCTCCTTCTCCTCCCTCCCCCCTCTCTCTCTCTGTCTCCCTCTCTCTATCTCTCTCTCTGTCTCTCTCTCTCTGTCTCTCTCTCTCTGTCTCTCTCTCTCTCTGTCTGTCTCTCTCTCTCTCTCTCTCTCTCTCTCTCTCTCTCTCATATTTCTATCTCTCAACACAGTCTCATGTGCCAAGGCTGGCCTCAAACTTGTAACATAGCCAATGCTGACCTTGAATTCCTGATCTTCCCATCTCTACCTCCCAGGAGTTAAGATTACAAACATGTGCTGCCACATCCTGGTCCCAATGTCTTACAGAAACCTGGAGTAGATGCTGTTCCACTTCGGTGTCCCCCTAAGCTAATACCTGCTTGATGACTTGGCCCGGAGTGTGGTAGGATGAAAGTGGGCTTTGAAACACAGAGGAGAGGTATCACAGACTGAGACCCCTGAAAATGTGAGCCAAAATAAAGACTTGAGTTGCTTCTGCCAGAAACTGGGTCCGAGCAATGAGAAAATTAACGAATACAGAAAATCGGTCCCAGAAAAGTGGATTGTTCCTGTGATTAAACCGGACCACACGGATCTAAGACCTTTGAGACTGGTTTCTGATATGAATTTGAAAGAGGCTCCAGAAGTGGGCAATGCTGATGGAAGCTCAATACCAGAAGACTGAGAGGAACGCTGGAAGGAAAGACTGTGCCCACGGAGGATTTCGATGGGAATGAGAGCTCTAGGGAACTGGATTAGAAGCACTACATGCTGGCAAAGAGTTGGCCTGCATTCTCACTGTGTGAGGTTGAATTTCTTTTATTAATGTTTATTGGTTATAAAAACAAAACAAAACAAAACAAACAGCAGGAAGCCGGGGAAATAGCTCAGTTGGTAAAGTGATTGTCTTACATACATGAAAACCCAAGTCAATCCCTAGAATTTGCATTTTTTAAAAAGCCAGGTATTCTTGTAATCCCAGGGCTGAGGAGGTCAAGATGGCTAGAAGCCTGGAGCTAGCTGGGCAGCAAGCCGAGCCTTGGTGAGCCCCAGGCTAACGACAGACCTAGCTCAAAGGAAGCAGTGCTCCTAAGAATAACAACCAAGCTTGTCCTCTGGCTTCTACACACACACACACACACACACACACACACACACACACACACACACACACACACAAATTGCATTCCTTCAAGGCTCAGCCTCACAGTTACCTGGCAACAGCCAGGTCTGCCTGACTCACTATAAAAGGGGCTGCTTGCCCTCTCCTCTCTCTCTTGCTCTCCCTGTGTCTTCTTATCCCTTCCCCCTCTCTCCACATTTCCCTCTCCCTTTTCTCTCCATGTGTTCCTGGCTGCTGGACTCCTCTCTCTCCCCTCTCTCTCTCTGCCTTTCTCTCTTTCTACTACCCCTCAACTCCCCTCCCCATGCCCTAAATAAACTCTATACATGTGGCTGTACCCTCAGGAGGAAGGGATGCCTCAGCATGGGCCCCAAAAAGGTACCCCTTTCCACCTCACCATACAGCACCTCTACCAAATGTATCCTGGCTCTTTCTTTTTTACAAACTGCAGCATGTATATGATGTGCTTTGGACATCCTCCAGCAATCCTCTTATGGCCTTGTGCCCACCCACAGATCTTCTTCCAAGACACTCCCCCTTCTGTATCTTTCATGTTTTTGTTGTTGTTTTTTAACCTTAAAAAAGCCAGGTATTCTTGTAATCCCAGGGCTGAGGAGGTCAAGACGGATAGAAGCCTGGAATGAGAAAATTCGATTTTTGTCTGAGTCTGGCCTGTGTCTACAGCCATTCAGTCCTGACCACGCCAGATCTCATCTGACTATTTCAGTGAGCATGACAATTACCGATTCCATCTTTTTTTCTGCAGGTGACATGATTCTGTCCCTCTGTATGGCAGAAGAAAAATCCCTTTGTAATGTCTTCCCTCTCTCTCTCTTTCTCTCTCTCTCTCTCTCTCTCTCTCTCTCTCTCTCACACACACACACACACACACACACATA
>NW_021604704.1:3869825-3875263 GCF_004785775.1 Grammomys surdaster
ACACACACACACACACACACACACACACACACACACACAGGGGGGAAATACGTGTTTGAGCTTACATTAATCGTCTCAGCAGAGATGACACTCTTACAGGATCGTAAATAGCAGTTAGAGATTCTTACCTTTACCCAGCAACAAGGCTTTTGTTCTCCTTTGGTTCTGAAGAGAAGAAAAACAGACAAACAAAACCCTTCAAATATTGACCTACAACACACAGTAGCTTAAGAAAGCCTAAATGTGCTTTCCCAAGTCTTGTGCCCTCATGTAGACATAGCTCTTACCTGATTTTAAAGGGATCCTATGTTTCTCTCCTTGCAAAGGAAGCTGGCAATGAAATTATATTCCCCAAATCACATTTTAAGAGACCATAATAAAAATGTTTTTCAGATGGCCTCTCCCTGTGTAGCCCGCAGCTTACCATGTTCTAAACACTGGAGAGTAAAGTCTCACAGTGCTTCATGCTGTGTCGCTGCAATTGGAAAGATGTCAGGCTATGTCACCAATCAACACAAGCAATGTCCAAATTTATGCTTTCTTAAGCTAATGAGTTTTTTTGTAGGTAGATATTTGGAATAAAAGACTGAATACTGATTTGTAAAAACTGTGACCATATAGCAAGACAAAGGACTAAGCGTGGGGACGGGGAAATATTAATAAAACCACTAAATGAAACATTGTTAGCACTCTACTTTTGAGGGCTTTTATGACTTACGATCAAATTTCATCCACTCCTGTGTTTTCGGCCACATTGTGAGCTTATACATAAATGCCCTTGAGAATACATCATCAGATACATGACTAACAGACTTGGTAACTCCTCTAATAAAGGTAAAATATGCAGGACAAGCTATTTGGGATGGCTAAGTACTTAACTGATAAACATTGTTAATAAAACTGCCCCCTGCTGTCCTGCACGGAAATGCAGAGGCTTTAAAAAAATCATCAAAGAAGGGATTTTAAAAGCCTACAAGATGGACTAAGGTCCCATAAAATCCTTATACATGATGAATACTGCCTTGGTGTTTAAATCAGTGTCATGACATACAAATGGCAACTTTGTCAATTTATTTGAGGCCTACCTGATACTATAATGTCCCCCCACTTTCCAGTCAGCTTAGCAAACTTTAGCATTTAGATTCCATTTGGGGGTGAGGGGGTGTCAAAATTTCAAGTAGCTTAGACTAGACTCAAACTCACTATAGAACTGAGGTTTTGATCCCTCCTGCTTCCAACCCCCATTTAGATTTCTGGTTTCGGAAAAAAAAAATCACTGGTAAATTCATTTCATACTTAAATCCACAAGGTCCTTTTAATATGGCTTAGCTTTCATATTCCATATTTGCATTAAAAAGGATGACATGAAATACCATGGAGGTTGTAATAGCCACGCTTACAGAAACAGCCAGAGAGCCTTTGTTTGGTACTGCTGTGCCTTGGATGTCGTCTGTCCCTCTCAAAGGTTAATTGGGTTGAGAGATTGGTCCCCAGTGTGGAAAATGGAAGCAGGAGCTTCCCAGAAACGGGGGTGGGGGGGCCTAGATGGGAGGTCCTAGGTTGACAGGGAATGACTGGGGGGTAGTCCTTGAAAGAGGATTATTGTAAAAGGTTGAACCTGACCCCATATGGTCGGTCGCTGTGGTTTCTCATCACTCATTCTCACGAGTGCTCCTGTAGCTGCCATCTGCTATGACGTCAGACAGCTGAGAGGCCTCTTCCAGAGCTGAGCCGGTGACAGAACCATACGCTCGAGTCTCTCAAACTGAGAGTTAAATAAACCATGTTTCTTTTTATGAATACCCTGCCCTGGCTATCACATTGCTGTAATGAAGTGCTCAGCGAGGCATTCTCTGAACACGTGACATCACTTAACCCTTATAATGACTCTGTGAAATGAGTTACTGTCTCCTGTTACAGTTTGAATATAAAATGTCCCCACAGACTCGTGTGTTCAAAGCCTAGTTACCTTCTGGGGCTATTTTCAGAGGGCATGGGAGCTGTGGGAGGCCAGCACAGTTGGAAGAAGTCAGTCCCTGGGGAGCGTATCTCTGAAAGGTCCTGGCCCCTCCTACCTCTCTTTGCTTCCTAGGCACCGAGGTAAGGAGCTTTGCTCTCCCCTGTCCCTGCTACAACCCCCACCCCACCCCACTGCCCATGACCCTGAAATTTGTGAGACTCTAACAGGCCTAGCAGAATGAAGATATTCTCGATCTGACCACTAGACTACTGAAACAATTGACCCCAAAGAAACAGGAACACCCTACTCTGACTCGCCAGCAACCTCAGGCTGGGAGAAGGCAAAGGCACCAGCCAGAGGGGGAATTTGTCTCCAAGCTAGAGATTTTGCACAGTTCTAATAACTAGTCAGACCACCTACCAGAATGAGATGGAAGTTCCGAGAAGGGGTTAAGGGTAGATGGGACAACGCTTTGATCCTTGCTTAGATGGACATGCCCTTGGTCCTCTATTTAAACTTTGGTCTCACTTCAGGATCCCAAAGACAGACTTGGCAGAGTTGCTGGATCCCTGTGCCTCTTCCCAATGTGGCCTCATTGAATAAACCACCTCATTCTGCTTTCCACCAATAGTTTGTGAATGAAATGGGTACAGTTAAAACAAACCAAAGAGCTGGTCTGCTTCGTGGGTGAAAAAGAGAAAAGTTTATTCCAAACTGCCCAGGTTGTGTCTCAGGAAAGCAGAGAGAAGTGTGTGTGTGTGTGTGTGTGTGTGTGTGTGTGTGTGTGTGTGCGTATGTGTGTGCTCATGCATGTCTTGGAAAAAAGAATTTCTTCAGGAACTTGACAATCTGACTGTTAAATGTCTTATTGAAGATGAGTAGCCAAACTTTGGGGCACAGGCTGTGATCCCCAAGTTCTACAACAAAACTATAAAGCTTCCCTCCTTTTAAATTATTTCTCTTCAGGTATTTGTCTTGGCAACAGAAGTCTGACTAATATATCCCACTATTGTTGGTGTTGTTTTTGTTTTTCGAGACAGGGTTTCTCTGTGCAGCCCTGGCTGTCCTGAACTCTCTCTCTATAGACCAGGCTGGCCTCGAACTCACAGAGATCCATTTCATGTGCCTCCAGAGTGCTGGGATTAAAGGCATGCATCACCACTGCTCAGCAACATATACCATTTTAGATGAGAAAGCCAGAGCACACAGAGCTAAAACATGTTGTAGGAATAGCAAGGCAGAATTCAACGCTGCCTTCTCAATAGAAACCCTTGATGCTAGTTTGTGATTAGTTTTGCTTGAGCCAAAAGAAAGCACTGGCCTAGAATAAGTATCAAACAAATAAGAGAAATTCAAATCAAGGATTGAATGTGTACTTTTTGAAAATTACACTTTTGGGAGGTAGGGTACATATGTGCAAGGGTGCATGTATTGAAGTCAGAGATACCTTTCAGGAGATGGTTCTCTTTTTGCATAATGTGGGTTCCAGGGACCAAACTCAGGTTTTCAGGCTTGGCAGCAAGCACCTTTACCCACTTTGCTGGCCCCTGAATCTGTATTGTTAGGGTTTTGTGACAGAAAAGTACCTTGGCAGACCTGGGGTCAAGGAATGCCGCAAAGATCACACCATGCAACTGCATGCAAGATTTTGAAAGGTCACCTCTGAGCAGGGACAAGAGAGACAGACAGACAAGACAGACAGACAAAAGGTATGTGATTCATGGCAACAATGGAAATGTTGACTCAAGTGGACTGCTGGTGTATCCAAACCTGTGAACTGAACTGCCGATTTTCAGACAACAGACTGGAGTCTTTCCAAAGAACCCTTTCTAAACAGGTCCACTTCCCTGTACCCTTTCTTTTCCACTACCTCTGGTGGGTGGAGGCTAAAAGGGAGGTTAAAGCACTTAAGAACCATCATTAAAAGTAGGATTTGAAAAAATAATAAAGTTACACTAATGTGTACATTTTAAGAATTTTTTTCATTTACTTTATAAAACAAAAGTCATGACTACAGTGCTAAGTGTTTAAATGACACATTCTTCATTTATGTATATAGTCTTTTTGTTTGTTTGTTTGTTTGTTTGGTTGGTTGGTTTTGGTTTTTCGAGACAGGGTTTCTCTGTGTGGCCTTGGCTGTCCTGGAACTTACTCTGTAGACCAGGCTGGCCTCGAACTCAGAAATCCTCCTGCCTCTGCCTCCCAAGTGCTGGGATTAAAGGTGTGCGCCACCACCGCCCGGCAATGTATATATTCAAATTAAAGCAAAATGCACATAATATTAGGTCTCACACTCGGGACAAATGACTGAAGTGCCTATTTAAGGTATCAAAGTGGAACTGACCACCAGGCTCCCAGCACCTCTAGGTATCTGTTATGGAATTATCCTGGCTGGAATCCACTCTACCCTAAACTCTTCAGCCCAGCAATTGGGCTGAACCCCTTCCCCTAACTTCTCTTCCCTAAATAACCCGGTCATTGTGGCTATGCCAGTCCTTCTTGGTCTCCTGGATCGATTCTGGCCTCTTGGCTCCTGCTTCCTCTTTTTGCTCTCCCAACCCCCGCCTTTCATGGCCAGGTTCAGTTTGGATCATTCCAGATACCTCTAGCTATGCTCTGGCTCGTATCTACAGTAAACTTCCTCCACCATTTCTAAGAGCGTCATGCCCTCCTTTCATTTATTTTCTTCATTTAGGAGTGGGTGGAATCACCATAGAAATTCATGGAAGGTTTGTAGTATCCATTATTAAAAGCTGAAAGATGATGGCTGTGTACCTGAAGCACATGTGCACTCTCTCTCTCTGCATGATACATATATACATGTGTTGTGGTAATTATTTAAACTCGGCCTCTGGTTCATCCGACTATCTAAACTGCAGCGGCTCTGCCTAGCCCAGCCGCCATGTTTCTTGGCCTGAGGCCACGTGTGCACTGCAGCTAGAACTGGCCCGGCCCGCCAGAAACACCAGCCCTGCCACCCACTAGATGCCAGCATGAGAGATGGCTCTGCGAATCTTCCACACTGTCTCCGAAAGGCAGGGCATTGCCCAGACCATTCTGCCATCCATGCGAGCCCAGTAAGAGAATGAGACTCTAATTCTTATAGATTAATCAAAGGCTTTATATGTTTGATAATGATTAATAACAAGATGCCCATACAAAGAGAGTTGTATCCCAATTAGCTAACCTAATTATAAGTTTATAAGTTGTTCCCGGACAAGTGCTCTCCACACCTGTGTGGTTCTCCATCCTCCTACATCTCTGCCCTCTCTAGCTCCTCCTCTTTCTTTTTTCTCTTCCTCTCCAACTCCTCCTCTTCCTCTCCTTACTCCTCCCACCTTAACTCCTCCTACATACATGTCTATGTATGTGCATATATGTGCATGCCTGTTGAATGCATGCGTGGAAATCAGAGGCTGATATCAAATTATTTCTTCTTCTTCTTCTTCTTCTTCTTCTTCTTCTTCTTCTTCTTCTT
>NW_021604704.1:3875273-3876984 GCF_004785775.1 Grammomys surdaster
TTCTTCTTCTTCTTCTTCTTCTTCTTCTTCTTCTTCTTCTTCTTCTTCTTCTTCTTCTTCTGCTCAACATCTTGTTTTTTGAGATGAGGCATCTCACTGAATAAGGAGTCTACTGATTGGCTAGACTGGCTGATCAGCACATACCCAGGGTTCTGTCTTTACCTCCCAGTACTAAGATAATCATGGGCCTCTGTGACAGCTTTTTCCCCTTAACATGTACCATCCATGGTATACAAATCCAACTCTTTGTACTTACACAACCCCAACATTCTGAATATATTTGTTATATTCCATTTTTATTTGTGTTTTAAGACAGGGTCTTCTGTAGCCCAGGCTGGCTATGCGGCAGAGGATGGCCCTGAACTTGTGAGATTGCTACTTCCACCTCCCGAGTGCTGAGACTTCAGGCATGGAGGGTTCGTAGTATCCATGATTAAAATCTGAAAGATGAACTGGGTGGCAGCGGTGGCGCACGCCTTTAACCCCTGCACTTGGGAGGCAGAGGCAGGCATATCTCTAAATTCAAGGCCAGCCTGGTCTATAGAGTAGATTCCAGAACAGCCAGGGCTCCAGGGCTACACATAGAAACCCTGTCTTGGAAAAAAACATACAAAGAAAAAAATGTAAATTAAATCTGTAAGATGATAGGTGTGTAGCTAAAGAGGCAGGATTCTCTCTCTCTCTCTCTCTCTCTCTCTCTCTCTCTCTCTCTCTTTCTCTCTCTGTGCTGTGGTGTGTGTGTGTGTGTGCTCGGCAGCCACTCTAATAGTTGAGCTTCATTCTCAGCCGTATGTTAGTTTTGTTAATTCTATTTTTCTTTCCTTCCCAGTTTCATCAAGCTCTCACTGACAAGTCAAAATTATATATATTTCGGGTGTTCAGTATGATGTTTTGATATATGCACACATTATGACATGATCACCACAGCTAAGCTAATTGGCATATCCATCACCTCTCCACAGCAAGGTGTCATCAGAAGCCTGTCAGCCTTAGCTCAGACTCTTTTCTGCTCCTTTCCAATTAATCAGAATGGATGGTATTTCTGAGAAAGAAAGGGCCTGCCCCACTCACCCGCCTCCAGCCCCTGCATTAGCCTTCTTTCACGACGTGGCTGCTTCCAAGTAAAGCTGGGCCTGGCAGGTAGTCTGAGAGCCTTGGGTAGCCTGACAACCACTTTTTAAAAAAAGGTGGATTTCTTTGCAGTTGGGCCTGAATCAGGAGAGTAAAATTTTCAGGCTCTCTTCACCTTTCCCTGTATGATATTACAGTTTATAGAAAAGATGCAGTTCTATAAATATGGAGAATCAGCTGCAGGGGTATCATGAAGACGGCCTAGAGGCCAGGTTTCCTACTAGCTTGCCTCTGGCAGCCCTCCTCTGGTATAGGGACTTCAGGCTATTCTCAGCCTAGCATACCATTTTCTTGAATGGTTCATTCTTTAGGTCCCTGTTGAGACTTTCTAACCCTGCTTCTTTGTGACTTATTTCTTGATCTTGAAGGATTTGAGGTGCTGTGTCATCTACAGGCCAGTGTGAGGTTTCCTGAAATATGCTTGCACTTACATAACTGCTGTGTGTGTGTGTTCACATGTGCGTCCATGTGAAATCCAGAGGCTGATGGCAGATGTTTTCCTCAGTCACTACTCTTTATCTTATTTTTTTAAATTTTTTGATATTATTAGGGTATGGTAGTGTAGTGTGTGTGTGTGTGT
>NW_021604704.1:3877084-3898588 GCF_004785775.1 Grammomys surdaster
CTCTCTCCCTCTCTCCCTCTCTCCCTCTCTCCCTCTCTCTCTCTCCCCCACCCCCCGTGTTCCTGGCCTGGTCTCTTCCCTTCCTTCTCTCTCTGTGTCCTTCTCTGTCCCCTTTCTTTCTCTGCCTCTATCCCCTTCCCCACACCCCCTTCCCATGTCCCAAATAAACTTCACTTTATACTAGACCAGTCATATGGCTGGTACCTGCGTGTGCATTGATATGTTTAAGAAGCCCTGCCCTGGCAGATGGCCACCCCTCCTTGTGCAGCCTCTCTGTGTTGCCTGGCTCAGGGGAACCATCACCATGTGCTACTGGGTCTAAGAGTAGAAGGGTAGAGAGGTAACCCTTCTTTAAGACCTTCTGGCCTATTAGCACAGTCTAAACCAGCAGTTCTCAACCTTTCTAATGCTTTGACTCTTTAATACAGTTCTTCATGCTATGGTGAGCACCAACCATAAAATTATTTTCATTGCTACTTCATAACTGTAGTTTTGCTACCATTATAAATTGTAACTTAAGTCTGTGCTTTCCAATGGTCTTAGGTGACCCCTGTGGAAGGGTCGCTTGAACCCCAAAGTCGAAATCCACAGGTTGAGAACCACTGATCTGAAGTGGGACGATGCCCACAGCACTTCTGGCCACACTTGTATCTCACCCCTACCCTAGCCAGAGTTCTTTGTTTCTTCACACAGATATGAATGCAGCCACCGTATGAAGGGTGCCACTGAACTCAGTGGCAGAGGGCTTGGCTTGCCACTGAGAGGTTCTGGGTCCCATTCTCAGAAGCACAAGCAAAATAAAAACCAAATTGCTGCAGAAGAACAAGCTTTTTCTTGATGGTCAATTCAGAACTAAACTGGCAGTGTTGAACATGAGCCTGCGGACGGCGGGTCATTGTTTATCAACCCAGCTTTGGCCTTGCTCTTTGATTTTAGAATGGGGATGAACTGAAAAGAATGGACAGTCTGTTACGTGGCAATTAGTGATACCAACGTGTGATTTACTTAACAGGGGTTGGTGGGAAGTTTTGGTTTAGTTCCTCATTTTCCTCTCAATGCATATATTCATATAATCATGGAAATTGCATAATATAGTTTGAATTGTGTAATTATGGAGAGTCAGCTATATGTGCTAAATCCAGTACTGTGGAGCCTTCATTTCAACTCTTTTCCCGGTTGGAGCACAAAGGACATTTTTTAGTTAATTTCCTTGGTCTGGGCTTCGTTTGCCATCTCTCTGGCATGAAGAGATTGATGTGTTTTCTATGAGATGCTGGGTTTTCATTTTTAGACGCTAGGCAGTCTGATAGCCGCAGCCATCATTACGTGCCTGGCTGCTTACGTTTCAGCTCTTTGCAGACAGGTCTGGATTTCTGTGTCATTGAATATGATTTCTACCCCCTACTTGCTCATCTTGTGACGTACCCTTAGCCCCACCCTGAAGAACTCAGTTTCTTTATGGGTAGTGGCTTCCATGATAAAGCAATATATCTTGCCCCCACACCCAGAGGCTCTGCATTCCTTGCTGGAGGAGCTGGTGAGCCAGGAGCCTTACACTGACTGCAGGGGAAACAGCTGGAGCTGAGCCGAGCTCTTCACCTGGCAGTGCCTCCCATTGGTGCAGAGAATTATTCCTCTGCTCAGTCATTCCAGATTGAACTGCATCTGCAGAGACGAACAGAGTCTTTTAACCTCATTTGCTGGGGATATTTGTCTGCCCTGTCTGCAGCCACCATTATTTTAGAATAGTACATGTCATGCTCCTTTGAGCTTAATACACAATAAGGAATACATTCTCTCTCTTCCCCCTCCCTCCCTCCCTCCCTCCTTCCTCTCTCTCCCTCCTCTCTCTCTCTCTCCCTCCCTCCTCTCCCTCCCTCCTCTCTCTCTTCCTCTCTCTCCTTCTTCTCTCTCTCCCTCCTCTCTCTCCCTCCTCTCTCCCTCCTCTCTCTCCCTCCTCTCTCCCTTCTCCCTGTCTCTCACACAAACATACCACACACACACACACACACACACACACACACACAGAGAGAGAGAGAGAGAGAGAGAGAGAGAGAGAGAGAGAGAGAGAGAAGAGCACAACGACAGAGGGAAAGAAACAGCACACCAAAACCCTATTTGTTCTGTGATTCTTGTTTTTCTCTTTTCCGATTAACAGAAAAGAATCGACTAGATCTGGGGCTGGGGCTCAGTTGTTACAGAGCTTGCTGTGAATTCACAAGGCCCTGGGTTCCACCCACCCCAGCCTGTGAACCTGATGTGGCAGGGCATGCTTCTAATTCCAGCATTCAGGAGGTAAAAGCAGGAAGATTTAAAGTTCAAGGTCAGTGTGGTTTATACAAGACCTATCCTTTTTTTTTTTTTAAGGCGGTAGAAGAAGAAAGAGAAGAAGAAATAATTGGTACTCATTCAACACAAGTTTTCCCCACTCTGTAGACCAGGCTAGCCTGGATCTCACAGAGATACACGTGCCTCTGCTGCTGGAGGGCTGGTATCAACGGTGTGTACCACCACACCTGTACCCAGCTGCAGAGATTTGAAAACTTCCTGAGGAGTCTTAAGTCCCACTTGTCTAAACTCCACCTCCACAGTCACCTGGCAACAGCCAGGTATGCTCCTCCCCACAGTTACCTGGCAACAGGCAGGTAGGCCTGCCCACTATAAAGGGGCTGCCTGCCCCCTCCTCTCTCTCTTGCTCCTCTTGCCCCCTTACTCCTGCACCTGCAGGTAGGTCCCCTCTGCCTCTTGCCCCTTCCCTTCCCCCCCTCTCCACGTGGTCATGGAGACCTCTACTCTGCTGATCTCTGCGCTCTCTCTCTCTCTCTCTCTCTCTCTCTCTCTCTCTCTCTCTCTGCCTCTACTATCCTCCTGGCTCCCCTCCCCATGCCCTGAATCTATGCTATATGTGGCTGGTCTCTCAGGAAGATGGCTCGACATGGGCCCGCTGAGACATCCCCTTCCACCATTGGTCCCCGTCTATCCTTTCACCACTCCCACAGTTTTGGAGTCAGTCCTCAGATATTCACAGAAATCAAGAAAGCTTTCACTGCCACAACTCTGTCTGCTATTTCTCCTGTAATTTTCTTTCATATTTCTACAGTCAGATTTCTTATATTCTTTTTCCCTTTCAAGTCAACCCCTTGCTGATAGAAGGTGACTTCCCTCCTGTCTGTGTGCTCTCTTTGGAGACCGCCTAGTACACATTGGCTGTTTGGTTCTCTCAGTCACAGTTGTGTGTATCACTCACAGTCCAAGGAGACGATACACCCCAAATGGCTAACTTGAGAAGAATCAAATAAGAAGTATTCATTAAATGTGGGCAAGGCCTAGGGAAACCACTGGAGAGCTGGCTGGTGAGACTGTGGGCATGCCTATGCCATCACTAGGCCCTGGAGAACCTGGAGCTAGAGAGCTAGAGATAGGTGTTGGCCAAGCCATGGGGCATACTTAGATGCCAATGCCCTAAACAGAGGCAAGAACTGCATGTCCTCAGCCCTCCTCTTCCCTCCCCCCATCCCTTTGTTGTCCTGCTGGGAATCCTGGGGGGTGGACACCCACCTAGGAGCCAGAGACCACCAAGATTCTGTTGGCAGACTCCACAAAGCTGGAAGGCCAAGAGAACAGACAACATTTTATGTAACTAGAATCCACAGCTGAACACAGTCAGTGTTCTTCCCTTTCTTAAATAAATTTGGTTTTTCTTGGAGTTAATAATTGGCCCTTTTTCTTTTAAAAACTTTGTTTTTCAATTTCTGTTTCTTGTGTTTTCTTTCTTTCGTTTTCACCAAAATTATTCTTCCTTTTTCTCCTACTCCCCAAGGCAATCATGTTCTCTTCTCTTAAGGGATTCTTTTTGTACTTTGCTCACACGAGGGTAGTGTCCTGACCTGTGCAGGGATGTCTAAATGTACAAAAGAAAGTGACTGTTCCGAGAGAGACAGCCACACTGCCACTTTCCAAGCCTCCAATAGAGTTGCATCATCATTTTGACTAAACCAACATCTAACCTTACATCATTATAATTGTATAAATATGTCTCATGGTGAAGCTATATAGTACCCTCCCTCAAAAGCATATCTCTTTGCTTGCTTAGCTTTCTCTTTTTCAGTTGCCCATTTTCTTCATTTATGTTTTGTAAATTCTAATAATTAATCCACCTCCCAATCTTTTATTGCTGTCCAATTCTCTTTCCCTCCCTTCTTTTCTCCTCTCTTTCTTTTCCTTATTTCCCCTTCCCTTCCTCCCTCCCTCCCTCCCTTCCTCCCTCCCTCCCTCCCTTCCTCCCTCCCTTTCTTCCACTGCTGAGAATAGAACCCAGGGTTTCAAGTGTAACAAACCCTATACTCAGCCCTGAGCTACCTCCCAGTCCTTCGGTGCTCATCCGCTATTCACCAGCATCTGGCTTTCCAAAGAATCCATTGCTCACTGGATCTGTCTGCAGTGCTTGCACCCTGGTGGTCTGGAAGTCTCATCCACTGTCACCCTGGGAGCTCCCATCACCACCCTCTTGAGTTACAACTCCTGCTTGCCAGGAGTTTTCTTCCTTGCTGGAGCAGCTCCGCTAGCTCTTGAGGGCCTGGTGCATGGGAGGTCAAGTTTTTGAAATTGTTTATCTAAACATGTTGTTAATTAGTCTCATTAATGTTTTTTTTTTACAGGTCCAGAAATCTCGGATGGAATTCATTTTTCTTGGCATTTTTCAAATATTGATTTTGTTTTTAATGATGTTCTACGTGTCGGGGAGGAGGTGTGCATATGGACCTAGAATTACAGGCAGATGTTATCCACTGGATATGGGGGCTGGAAAGCACTCAGCCACTGAGCCATCAATCCAGCCAGCATTTATTGTCAGGCAAGCACTCTGCTAACTGAACTACATCTCCAGGCCTTCTTTTGTATTGTTTTTAATTAATTAATTAAAAAACATTTTGACAGCGTCTCACTGTGGAGCTCCACCTGTCCTGGAACAAAGATCCACCTGCTTCTGCCTCCTGAGGGCTGACAGTAAAGGCTTGTGCCACCATGGTTGGTCTCTTTTCCATATTTGAGAGATTTACTCAACCTTAGCTTTGAATCTGCCCACTGAATTTTTCATGTCTTTAGCCAGTTTTTCTTTTCTTTCCTTTCCTTTTTTTTTAATTTCTAGGGGACTTTTCTTATCCCTTAGGTGTTTTTATGTGGTTGCAATAGCATCTCCTATTTCTCAGAAAATATCAACTACTGAAGTGCCTACATCTCTCAGTGGAGTCTTTTTCTTCCAAATGAATTTATTTTCAATGTTTTGTCCTCTCTGTCTTGATGTAGTGGGTTTCCTGGGGTATCTAGTAGTCCCGGGTTATAAGATTATAACCTAAGAATGTGATTAAAAGGGACTCTGATGAGAACTGTTGAGTGTGACGTTTGCTGAAACCCAGTTAGATCACTATTCTGCTGTCTAAAGCTGTCAGTGCCTGAGAAATGCAGCTTTCTGGCATGATGATGACTGGAGAACTGGTGCTTTCTTCCGGTGAGGGTCACCGGGAGATGGGGCCTGAGGGTCACTTCACTCTCAATTACTTATTCTTTTTCTGTTTTGTTTTTTGTTTTTGTTTTTTCGAGACAGGGTTTCTCTGTGTAGCCCTGGCTGTCCTGGAACTCACTCTGTAGACCAGGCTGGCCTCGAACTCAGAAATCCGCCTGCCTCTGCCTCCCAAGTGCTGGGATTAAAGGTGTGCGCCACCACTGCCCGGCTCAATTACTTATTCTTGACGTAGAATCCCTCGCTCAGCAATGATTAATATACCCCAGTCAAGAGACAACACACGCGGGTGCCCGTGCACGGACACACACACACACACACACACACACACACACACACACACGTCAGGATGCGGCAGGGGTCTGGGGAGCCGTTACATCTCTGAGGCTGGGAATCTGGATGTCTATGGCTCCTGACAACACACACGGTCAATAATTACTGTTTTGTTTTGTCTTCTGGCTCTAATCCACCCTTTTCTGTTTGGCTTTGTGCTGGCTGGGCGGAGTCTGCTAGCCGCATTGATTTTTGCTGGCTGTTCCTTGCTAGACTTCGCCCGTAGAGGGCAGTAGAGGGAAGCAGGCCGGTTGGCAAAGGATAGAGGGACGAGCTTCCCACTGCAGCCTGCCGCAGTCCAGCCTGGCTTAAATGCTCCAGCTGCTGCGTTTCCCTGCACCAAGGCAGTTTTGCAGCTCTTGAGCCGCCCGATCACGTCCTCACCCCAGGGACACTTGAACCTGTGCATGCAACAACACCCTGCTTTGGGGATGGGGAGGGGGCGAGGACCTACGTTCCAGTCCTTTGGGACCCTTCTCTGACATACTTGGTTTTTGTTTTTGGTTTTTGTTTTTGTTTTTAATAATTCCACTCTCTTTCTTTGTCTCCCCACCCTTGAGGATGATCACCGGCTCCTGTGGTTACTGCCTCCATGATACCTTCTCCGAGTTCTCTGTGTGCTTTCAGTTTCTACCTAAAACTTCATAAATAGTCAACTCCTTCATTCAATACATTAGTCAATACAGTGAATTCTTTCTGTTGAGCCTGGGGTGGGGACCCCCAGCAGCACTTGCTGGGTTTGTGCAATTGCTGCCCTGGGTTCTCTTGGCGGCAGTGTCCTATTTCTGTCTCCAAACTAGATTCACACTGACCCAGCTGTTTTCAATATGGCTTCTTATTTTCTAGTTTCACCTACACCCCAGTTATAAGCTAGGGTTGCCCCACCCACCTACAAATCCAGAGGCCTTCTGTAAGTTAACAAAAGACATCAGTTTGCTTCTTGGATTCAGCATCTGTGGTCTCTTTCCCTATGTGCTTTGCAGCATCACCTCCAAAGTTCTGTTGCTGTTTACTCTCCTAGTCTATTTGGTCCTTTGGGGTTTTGCTTTTTTTTAAAAAAAAAAAATAATTTACTGTCAGCATAATGAAGTCTGATGGAGAGGCCCTAGTGTTACTATTATCATTTTCTTTTCATTAAAATCATACAGACATGATAGTAATTGTATAATCCCAGCACTAAGGAGCCAGAGGCAGTGGGATTACTGCAAGTTTGAGGACAGTCTGCTACAATAGTGAGTTCAAAGCTGTCCGCTACCACATGGTGAGACCATGTCTCAAAAATAAATGAAAATAAAATAGGGGATTGGTGAGATGATTCACCAGGCAAGATTCTTGCAGAGGACCAGAACTTGGTTCTCAGGACCTATGTCCAGTTCACGGTTACCTGTAGCTCCAGCCTCCTGCCCGCCCCCATGTGTGTGCATGCTCAGCATGGACGTGCAGATAAAAATAAACCTTTAAAATTATAAAAATAAATGAGAGACCCAGGTGTGGTGGTGCATCCTGTAATTCCAAGGCTTGCACGGCATACTCAGCAAGATGTTGAGTTTGAGGACAGCCTACTCAGCAAGACTCTCTCTAAAGCAAACAAACAAAAGAATAATAAATGGCCAGAGTAGGCAATTTTCAGTTTTTAAAAGGAATAACAGGGCTGGGAGTGGTGGCGCACACCTTTAATCCCAGCGTTTGGGAGGCAGAGGCAGGTGGATTTCTGAGTTCAAGGCCAATCTGGCCTACACAGTGAGTTCCAAGACAACCAGGGCTATGTAGGAAGACCCTGTCTCAACAAACAAATCAATAAATAACTAAAAGGAATGACATCAAACATGGAAAATATTCCGACAAATCAGGACAGCGGTAGAGACAAGGCCAAGAGAGTAGAGCAGAGACCAGGAGGAAGTACACAGGGAATTTCTACTGGATGTCTCAGTTGAACAGGTGTTGTGTGTTATTTATTACGGGTCTCTCAGTGTTGTGTGTGTATGTGTGTATGTGGCAGTCTCAGGACTCCCCCTGTAGAGGCAGAATCTGTTGGTTGTTGTTTTGCTTCATCTGTCAGGCCAGCAGGCCATGGGCTTCCAGGATTCTCCTGCCTCCACCTCCCATGTCACAGGCGGGTTGCTGGGATGACAGCCATGTACCTGGTTTGCCATTAGCTCTGGGTATTACCCTTAGGTCTCACACATGCGTGATGGCGAGCACATTACCCACTGAGCCTTCTCACCAAGCCCAGATTTCAGTTTTTGAAAAGGTTAAGCTCAGTGTACAACCATATCAGTTATTCAGCTGCGGAGGATATAAATTTGGTTTTGATCAAACAGGAGTTTGTTTTAGACTGGTCTAGAACTTGTTATGTAGCCCAGGCTGGGGTTGAGCTTGTCGTCTTCCTGTCTCTATTTTCTTAGTGCTAGGATTTCAGGCACGTGCCCCCATGCCTGACTAGGGTTTGTTTTTGTTTCAGTTGCACTCCAGTGTATTATGTGTATGTTGTGTATGTACATATGTATGTGGGTAGCCATAAAAATACACACTACACTCATGGAGGCCAGAGGAGGACATTAGGCCTCCTGCTCCATCACTGTCTACCTTGTTTCCTTGGAGACAGGGTCTCTCACTGACTCTGCAGCTAGGCTAGCTGCTAACATACCCTATCAACCTTCCTCTCTCTCCCTCCTACCACAGTGCTGGGGTTTCAGGCATATGCAGCCATGCCCAGCTATTTATATGAGTGCTAGGGATTTGAACTCAAGTCTTCATGTTCGCACAGAAACTACTCTTATCCACTAACACATTTTCCTAGCCCTTAGGGGTTTGTTTTTCTGACATGATTTTTCTTACAGGTTCAAGGGAAGGCAGGCCAGGGGTGACACACAATCTCTTTGGTGTCCTGGGTACTCAAAGATCCTCCCAGCTCTTACGACTTCATGTTCGGCTTTGATCTTTGAGCTGGAATGTGGCCACTTTACTTCTGAGTGTGACCTGACTATTCCAAAAGAATGGAAAGGGTCAGGAACAAGGCAGCTGAGGGGGACCCAGTGGGAAGGTCTTCTGAAGGAGGCCAACAGCAACTTTCCTTTCTCAAAGCCTTGCCACAGGTCTTTCCCAAGTGAAGAGGTCTAGAAAAGGGACAGTGTTGCCTGAGCAGGCCACGTTAGGAAGTAGGCTTAGGGAAGAGACGTCTCTTTGGACTTCTCAGGCCCAGGGAGAAGCATGGAGGGGGGCGGGGCTCCATTTCCATCCAAGATTGTGAAGTGACGAAGTGGGCATTAGGTGGGCCATCGAAACGGTGTGCTGCTCTGGCTAAGCAAAATATCTGCTTTTGGCTGCAGACAGACAGGATGGCATTACATTTAGCTTTAAAAGCATTTATATGGAAGTTAGCAAAATGGCTCAGGGGGGAAGGTTGCTTGCCACTGAAGCCTGATGATCTGAGTCCTGGAACTCACATGGTAGAACAAGAAAAACTACTCTTGCAAGTTGTCCTTTGACCTACACACACTGATCGCGCGTGTGCGCGCGCGCACGCACACACACACACACACACACACACACACACACACACACTTTTAAAACCTGGCCTTTATAAACTCATAAAGGTAGATGGTTCCAGACTTGACTGAGTCAACATTATCCAGGACTTGGGCTTCATGTTGGTGCCCCGTTATCACAAAATGGCAGCAGCTAGTTATCCTCACAGAACGGCATTGCAGGATGGGCAGAAAATGAGATGGGCGTTTCCTGTCTTCTTTCCTATCCTACAAGTGAGCAAAATGCCTCCCCAAATCCCTGGAGGCATGCAGCCCCTTAGATTTCATCAGTCCACTTTAGACCATACACCCATAGTTAAATTAACAGGCAGGTGGCATGGACTCACCCTAGTTGTCTGGGAGTTGGGATGGTCTGGGAGGGCAGACTGGGTGGCACCTTGCCAAAGAAGGTGATTCTTGGGGAAATGGATAGAAAGTGGCTAGGGAAGCAACAGTGGCTGCTGGATTTAATCATTTTGATGTACTGTGACCATAAAAAATAGTGTTCGTGCATCCATGGAGCTGAGAAATGGAAGCAACCTCAATGCCTGACAGTAGATGAATACAGGAAATGTGGTCCATATGCACAATGGAATTTTATTCAACCATAAGAAAAATGAAGTCATGACATCTGTATGAAAGGAACTGGGGATCATTATGCAAGGCCAAATAAACCAAACTCAGAAAGACAAACAGCACATGTTTGCACCTATACATGAACTCTAGATGTGTGTGTGTGTATACATGTGTAAGTCATAAAACTAGAAAGAGGGGAAGACAAGGTCTTAAGGGATAGAGAGAGGAAAAAAGATGATAATAGAATGCATGTGATGTGAGAACAGAAGAGGAAGGAGACCAGCAGGAGGAGGTGGGGGATTAAAGATGGGACTGTGACAGGAGGAACAATAAGAACAGAGTATGTGTGAACATGCTGCAATGAAACCCCGTTACTTTGTATGCTAATTTTAAAGAAGGACACCCAGGCAGTGGCAGTGCAAGCACTCTGGAAACAGAAGCAGGTGGATCTCTGTGACTTCAAGGACAACAAGAGCTATTACAAAGAGAATCCCCATCTCAAAAAACAACCAACCAACAGAACCAACAAACTCCTGAAAGGACAGAGGACTGGGAAGGTTTAAAGGAAGGGGATGATGGGAAGAATGAGCGCTTGGCCTCCTTGCCTGATTCTCTCATTGGCTCATTTCCAGCTTTGGGCAGAGAGAGCCTTAGGTGACGTTTTAAGTTCTTTCAATTTACACTAGTCTTCCTTATCTGTGGGTTCACATTTTCATTCACTCATAGTCACTGGACAATTGTAAAAACAAGCAATTCATAAGTTTTAAATTGCATACCATGCTGCATAGTGTGATAAAAAATTGCAACTGGCCGCCAAGTATAATGGTGCATGCCTTTGATCCCAGCACCAGGTAGGTGGATTTCTGTGAGTTGGAGGCTAGCCTGGTCTACATGGAGAGTTCTAGGCCATCTGGGAGCCAGGGTTACATGATGAAACTGTCTTTTGAAACATGCACCTATCCTGCTCCATTGTGCCTATGGATGTGAATGAGCCTTTTGTCCAACATATCCATGTTGTATGCTTTACCCACCCATTAGCTGCTTAGCAGCTATTTTGATTATGAGATCTACTGCCCCAGTACCTCAGTGTTTGTGTTCAAATAAGCCTTCTGTACTAGCCTAGTACTACATCACAATGCCTAGGTCATTCACTTCATTTCACCATGTAGATATTGTGTCATGTCACATCATCACAAGTAGAAGGGTGAGGGGCTAGGGATGTGGCCCAGTTGATAGAGTGCTTGTATAGCATGCACACAAGCCTGAGATCAATCCCTAGCACCACAGATACCAGGTGTGCTGATGGCTATCTAATCCTAGTATTCTGAAGATGGACTCAAGGTACTCCTCAGCTACAGATCAAGTTCAAGGACAGCCTGGTCTATGTAAGACCCTGTCTTAAAAGGGGGTGGGTGGGTACATTCCAATAAGGTATCACCACAAGTGTTTATATATAAGAGAGAACACAGTATATGTAAAATTCAGTGCTATCTACATCAGGTACCCACAGGGATCTAGTTGCATCTTCTGCTGATACCTGGACTTAACAGGGAGTCATTTCAAACTGCCCATTGCTGTCCTTCCTCCCTAATCCTTTATACTGAAAAGCCCTTCTTCCTCTGGTACTAGTAACTCATCAATAAAGAGGAAAGCCACTCCTCAGGATGAGGAAGGCCCAAGCTAGTGTATGGACTTCAGAGTAGGAGCATGAATTCCCTACTGGGACATGAGCTCTTGCCCCTTGTCTCTAGACTTCCATTTGTCTCCTAGAAAAACGTTTCAAACTTGACACTCTCTGCAGATGGATATCTGAGACAAAGATCCCTTCCTCTGGTCTTCAGCACAGGCTTTGAATAGGCCCATTGCTACCAATTTCTGTTTCCTGGGTCTTCAGTTGAGCCAAGAACAATACAGATTTCCATGGTTTGGGTGGCACACACAAGAAAGAACTACCCCGAGCTGTCTGACCTTCCATGTTCCCACTGGGGGCCTGGTGATAGCTCAGGCAGAGGGGATCCAACTGCTCGCAGCTAATGAGAAGTGGTCTTCTGGACTCCAGGAAAATCCCAGCAACTGGCTGGAAACATTTTACACACAACCAGAGGCTTTTCCCTCTCTTTCCTCTTGAGGCCTGTCTATCAACGCTCTGTTGATCAAAGAAAAGGGTCTTAACTCTCTCGTTTGGTTGCATTGTTTCTGGTTTTTTTTTTCTTTTGGTTTGGTTTTGAGCCAAGAAGCCCCAAATCTAACCCCCAAGTTTGGAGAATACTCATTTGTTTGCTTTCTGGATTCAGGGATCTAATTGGGCTGTAGCCTGGAGTATATCCCAGGGGTTTTCTCCCTCAATCACAGGACGAGTTGTCCTGCCATCAGGACTGGTGAGCTGAGCTAGCTCTACTGTTTGGGGACATTCATAGGGTTGTTTTGGGGGTTCCTGATGATGTAAGATTAGACTTACAGGGATGACACTCCCAGAAATGTGTTTGGTTGGTGAGATATTACTAACATGTTGACTTTCTCTTTCACTCTCAGCCGCTATTATTTGTAGACTGGGGTGAGACTTCCAAAGCAAGTAGATCTGCTTCTTTGACAAGCAGTTCCACTAAGGCCAGAAAGGTCCTTGGCTCTGTTGGCAGTTCTGCCCTGGCCCAAAGCCAGAAATGTATGACTCATAGGTGCTGGTTTGTGTCTTTAAAAAACAAAAAAGCCTTTTTCAGCACAGCAACCTACTGAGCATGGCAGCAAGTGATCAGATACATCACTGCCTCTTAGAGGTGTTGGTGGGAACCCCAGTTCTGTCAGCAAGGTGGAGAGGCTTATGGATATACCTCGTGGGGATCAGTGGTTGGACCACCTGGACTGCTCAGCCCACCAGGCCATATCTCAGAGCAGTCACTTCCAAAACCAAAGTATGTTCTTAGTTGTCTCTCCTCCCATCCCATTTGTCTCTGTCTTCGCACTAGCTGATGGCCATCCTTCAGCAAATGGTCCATGTGGCCCATGTATATGGTAGAGTTTTGATGATACAACTGTTGTATGAAGCTTGCCTATCAGTTTGCCAAAGATCAAGAAAATGGAACACAATCTCTCTCTCTCTCTCTCTCTCCAATATTTTTATTTTATTTCATGTATATGTTCATCACATGTGTGCCTACAGGGATCAGAAGAGGGCTTCCTGGATCTGGAGTTACAGACAATTATAAGCCACCATGTGGTTGCTGGGAATTGAACTCAGGTCCTCTGGAAGAACCCCTGAGCCATCTCTACAGCCTCAGGGATGTGGTCTTTTATATAGGCTTTCATATTCTCAAATAATAAAAAGTTTTTTTAACAAAGAGGGAACTAGAGCAATGACTTAGAGAGGAGAAAATGAATGTACATGAGTCATCTCCTAGTGAGAAAACCTCAGGAGAAACAACATGGGAAAGGCCACTTTTTACCCTGCTTTCACTCTACCCTAGTTGCCATAGTGACTGTGGCACAGGTCCCATGGATTTAAATAGCCTCCTACTGGGCCAGAGCGCCTATCACAACTTCGGTTTGGGCATGACCTTTTTCTCCTGTCGTCCTGCAAATCTAAATTTGTTTCTCTTCTTACTGATCCTCAACACCTTGTGTCCTTAAAAATGGAAACTCCAGGGCCTGGAGAGGTGCCCCAGTGGTTAAGATTACTAACTGTTCTTCCAGAAGCAGGGAGAGCATGAGGAACTTTTAATTTAATCAATTAATTACTTTTATAGTTGAGACAGAATCTTATTATGTAGCCTTGGCTGGTCAGGAACTCTTAGAGGTCCTCCTGCCTCTGCCTCCCAAGTGCTAGGATTAAAGGTGTGTGCCACTATGCCTGTCACTTTTTATTTTTTAGATGTATTTAATCTTTTATTTTATGTGTAGAAGTGTTTTGCCTGCATATATATGTGCATCACATGTGCACCTGGTGTCAACGGTGATATTGGATCCTCTAGAAGTGGAATTATGGATGGTTGTGACGGACACTCTGCAAGAACAGCAAGTTTTCTGAACCACTGAACCCCTATAGTAAGGAGCTTTATTGGCTCTTCTGAGAGGACACAGAAGGGTGTGACCACCCAGTGGAAGGGTCCTAGCAGGCCCTAGGGATTAGAATCTCTCCAGGAAGATGAGGTTAGGTAACCCACAGGAGCCCTGGCATCTAGAAGAAAGGCTGAATCACTTATGCAGATTTCCTGACTTTTGTGTCACCTCTTCTACAGGCAAGGAATGGAGAACTTTTCTCCCTTTAGTTCTAGAACACCATAAAGATTCATGCCTTCGGTCTCTTTGGTTTGCAGGTGGGGAGTGAAGGAGAGAGCATGGATTGCTGTAAGCCAGAATGGTTGAGTCCTAGAACATCTTGAGAGGCTCCTATTTGTCCTGGAAACCTGCAGGGGAAAAATCCCCAGAAATTCCTTCCCCAAGCCACCATAACCCCTTCAAAACACGGATCTCAGCAGTAGCATAGAAGGTTGCAGTTTTCAGGAAGAGAGGCACATTTATTTATTTATTTATTTATTTATTTATTTATTTATTTATTTATTTATTTCCAGACAGGGTTTCTCTGTGTAGCCCTGGCTGTCCTGGAACTCACTCTGTAGACCAGGCTAGCCTCAAACTCTCGAACTTAGAGATCCGGAGAGGCACCTTTATGAAGATGGGAAATTTAATTAAGGAAGCACTGGATCTATGCTAACCTCAATTGAGAATGTTTGATATTCCTAAATCAGTGCTTTTAACCCTAAAGCAAGCTCTTTCTAAAGTAGCTGAGTTCTGTGTGTTCTCGGGTTAAATGGGCATGACAGCTGCTCTTTGCCCTATTCATCCAGGGTTTATGTTAAATTGTGAAAAGGAATTTCCCATTGTGGGTGGGGGGATGGTTAAAGGATCTAAAGGATCAGATTGTCAAGTGGCATTTTAAAACTCTTTTAAAGAGACATTTCCAGCCAGGCAGTGCTGCACACACCTATAATCCCAGCATTCAGGGAGGCAGAGACAGGCAGATCTCTGACTTCGAGGATAGCCTGGTCTACAGAGCAAGTTCCAGGATAGCCAGAGCTACACAAAGAAACCTTGTAGGGGGAGGGGGGAGGAGAGGCAGAGAGGGTTACATGGAATTCAGGTCCACTGGAAGAACACTAAGAACCCCAGTCCTCTGGAAGAGCAGTCAGTGCTCTTAACCACTGAGCAATCCCTCTACCCCTGTAATGTTTTAAAAGATGAGATAGAATAGAAATTTAAGGGAGCATGAGTAAGGAAAAGAGCCCCTTACTCCCCAAAAGCTGGTTTAAGTCTCTCACTAGTTAAGTGTCAAGAATTTCAGGATGGCTGACCAAATTGCCTGCAAAATTTCTCCATCAAGACTATGAGCCATATTTACAGTCAAAATATACAGTCTTGAGCTCAGTGTGACCCACGTATACTGAGAATTCTGGCATTTTTTCTGACTTGTGATTTTATTTTACTGGTGCTTCTTATCTGTAAACCCCTGTGAAACACCTCAATCTCACCATAAAAATTTCATCTATGAAAGAAAAATCTTCTGATGGACATAAATATACCCAAACATTGTTTTACCGTCATTTAAATGTAGGTAAAGGTGATAACCTTTGAACAACTTCAAAACGCCACAGAATCATATAGAAAGTTCTTGTTAGACACTCTAGTGTGAACTGTCTTAGGAGCCTGCATCTGCCTGCTCAGTGTCCTAATGTTCTTTTCTCGGTAAATCCTAACTTTGCTTCATACTTAGTCACCCTGAAATTCTTTTCTGTGGCCTCCAATAAGATCCAGCCTATAGCTGAGAATGTAGTTCAGTGGCAAAGTGCCTACCATTCACAAGGCCTCTGTTTAGAAACAAGTTGTGTTTTAAAATGGCTACATGTAGACCCAAAGCTGCAGGATCTCCATGACTCATGGCTACAGGAAAACCTCTGAGAGAAGTCTTGGTGAGAGTCCAGTATTGATAGTGTAGCAGAAACCAGAGGCCTTGAACAGGACCAACAGCTCACTGCAATGAGCATTTGCAAGTGAATTTTTGGCTAAGGGTATACTGTGGGACATACTGTAGCTTCCTCAGGGAGAAGGTTTTTTGTTTTTATTTAATTTTAACTTTTTTATGTTTTATTTTCTTTTGGGGGGAGTGGTTACAAGGGTAGAAGGAAGCTATGGAAAGGCTTGGAAATGAGTGGGATTGGGATGCATGATGTGGAATTCACAAACAATTAAAAATTATATTAAAATAAATAAAATAGCTGCACAGATGCATGAGCAGTATATGATGCCTGGTGCCCCCAGAGGTCAGAAGAGGGGGTCAGATCCTCTGGAACTATAGGTATGGATGGCTGTGAGCCACTCTATTAGTGCTGCAAGTCAAACCTGAGTCCTTGGAAAGAGCAGCAAGTGCTGTTGACTGCTGAGCCACCTCTCCAGTCCTGAAACTGCCCATAATTGAAAACCTATGTAGGACCAGGGAGACAGCTCAGCCAGTAAGGCGATTGTGACATAAGGGGTAAGGACCTGTGTTTGATCCCCAGAACTCATGTTTTTAAAAAAGCCAGGTACTTAACATGGACCTTTAATCCCAACACTGGGGGTCTGGAGAGACAGAGACCGGAAGGTCCCTAGGTTTGCTGGTCTACAATGTGACCAGCTACCTTATGGTACTGTCTGCTGCTAAGAGTTCCCCACCATCTCACCATGTCTCTCATTTGGTCACAGGAACAAGAGTAACTAGTACAGTCATTATTACAAATGGATTATGTACTACAAAATAAGACATCACATGAGATCGTTCCAGTTCTATTTGAATCAATCCAAGAGAAATCATACTGGGGAGTGAGTGTGGTAGACATTATAAAGGTGAGCTTGAAGACTCCAGAATGCCCTCTACAATTTTGATTATAAAAGAATGGTGGTGGTGGTGGGGAGCCCAAAGGACTTTGTAGAGAACGCTACAGCCATGCTGTGGGTACAGCCAGACTCCTCCAAATCTCAACCATCATGAAGGTGTGAAGGAGACCTCTTAAATAGGCTGCTATGTGTTTCCTGGCTTGGGTATCCAGAACTGGAACTTAAGTAGCAAGCCAAGACAGGGAGAGACACACAGAGGAGCAGCTGGCCCCTTAGTGTGAAAGCTCTACGGGGGGAAGAAGTGTCAAGCTAAAAGCCTGGTTTTTATAACCTTTCTGGAAATAAAAGATGCATACCAAAGTGGATGCAAAGAACAGGTCTGCAGTTTGACGACATTTTTCGAATCAAATATCCTTAGGGAACTAGAAAATCCATCACCAACCTCTCTAGATGTACCACCATTAGCCACATGTACACATGTACCACAGTCATCAAGGGGAACCATTGCCCTGACTTCTAAAAATAGCAATTAGTTCTCCTTCCTTCTTTCCGTTTTTTTTCTCTCTCTCTCTCTCTCTCTCTCTCTCTCTCTCTCTCTCTCTCTCTCTCTCTCTCTCTCTCAATCTCTCTGTTGTGTGTGTGTGTTGCTAATGGCTACATGTATGCTGGAGTGCTGCTCTGACCACCTAGAACTTTCCACTCCTAACTCTAACACCTGGAACTATGCTAGTTAGGTTGTTTGTGTTTGTTTGTTTGGTCTACTTGACACAAACTACAGTGACCACAAGGAACCCTTAATTTAAAAAAATAAAAAATTGCTGGGCAGTGGTGGAGCATGCCTTTAATCCCAGGACTTGGGAGACAGAGGCAGGCAGATTTCTGAGTTCGAGGCCAGCCTGGTCTACAGAGTGAGTTCCAGGACAGCCAGGGCTACACAGAGAAACCCTGTCTCAAAAACAGCAACAACAAAAACAAACAAAATCAACCCCCCCAAAAAAACCAAACAAACAAAATAAATAAATAAAAAACAGATTGACTTATAGGTCTTTTCTTTTTTTTTATTTTGTTTTTTTCATTGTTTTCTCTGATTTCTTATTCTGTTTGTGAAGGTATCCCTGCAAACACTTATTATCTTTTTTCGAGACAGGGTTTCTCTGTGTAGCCCTGACTGTCCTGGAACTCACTCTGTAGACCAGGCTGGCCTCGAACTCAGAAATCCGCCTGCCTCTGCCTCCCAAGTGCTGTAATTAAAAGTGTGTGCTGTCACCGCCCAGCATTCCTGATTTTTTAACATATGTTTTTGAGGATAGAGCTTGTGTCCTGTTTGCATAGCAAGAGCTTTACTGAATAAACCCTGTTCTTTATGTAAATGGAATCTTAGATCTTTGCACTTAGCGCCTGACTGCATTTCCTCGGTATTACATTTATGAGCTACACCCATAATGCTTCATGATGCTGGAGTTTGTTCATTTTCTCTTCTGTTATAGCGTCCTATTACGTGAATGTTTCATGGTTTATCTCTTCTGCCACTGACAGACACTTCGGCAGTACCCCAGGTCTCCCAAAGAATGTATGATGGAAAAGCTTCTCCAGTGTAGAAGCACAAGAAGACTGGTCATAATCAAGTCATGAAGGCTCAGCCCTCAGGGACAGACTGATGTTGTTATCGTGGAAGTGGATTAGTTACTTTGAGAGTGTTAAGTTCCAAACCCCAGACAAGCAGTTGAGATGCCTATTTAATATATCAAAGCCAATCTTGCCTCCAGATTCTCCCAGAATCCCTCAGTCCCTACTGTTATATGGTATGGCTGGCATATCCTGCTACTACCCTAAACTCTTCAGTCCAGGGACTGAGCTGCCCTTCCCCCAGAGACTCTTCCCTATATAATCCAGACATTTTGGTTATCCACTCTTCTTTTGCTCCTTTTGTACCTTTGTCCTCCTGGCTGCTGTACTTGGTTCCCCATCTCTCCCTTCATCTCCCCACATGGCTCAGGGTCATGACCACTCTGGACTCTCCCAGATGTGTGAGCCTCTGGCTATGCTCTCCTTTCTATAAGAAACATTCTCCTCCACCATAGCTAGGAACAGTCACATCCTTTCTTTCTCTCTTTCTTTTCTTTTTCTTCCTTCCTTCCTTCCTTCCTTCCTTTCTCTCTCTCTCTCTTTCTTTCTTTCTTTCTTTCTTTCTTTCTTTCTTTCTTTCTTTCTTTCTTTTATTCAGAGAGAGCCAAGTTTATCTTTCTTTTCAAAGACAAATATTTTTATTATTATTTTAAATTTTTATTTTTAATGGGAGGGGATATATGTGTATATATGTGGGTCTACAGAGGCAAGACAAGGGTATCAGATGCCCTGAACAGACTTCTCAGGCAGTAGCTTGTGTCCTCTGGAGGAGCAGTACTCACTGTAAGCCACTGAGCCCTCTCTCCAGCCTCAGTCTTTTCCTTTTGCTTCTTTTGCCTTTCTGCTTTCTGCCTTGGAACAACATAGCAGGAAGGGCAGCCTCAGACACCAGCACTTTTCCTCTGGGATTTCTTAGCCTCGAGGATCATGAGAAGCCAATTTCTTCCTTCCTTTGTTGTTTCTATGATAAGCCACCCAGGCTGTGGTATACTGTATGGCAACACAGTGAACAAAGGCAGGTGGTGTCTGCTTGGGAGCTCTAAGTTCCTAGTTAGAAATCTGTAGATTTTCTGCATAGTGGTCCATACCTTTGATTCCAGCAACTCAGGAGGCAGAGACTGAATTTGGAGCTAGCCTGGTCTACATAATGAGTTCTATGACAGCTAGTGCTACACAGAGAGACCCTGTCTTGGAAAAAGAAAGCAAGAAAGTAAGCAAGAAAGAAAATGAGTAAATGAATTATCCGATTTGAAAGTCACTGAGGGTGAACCCTTCACTCCTAATCAGTTTCAGGCCCTGCTTCAGGCTTCCTGTGTTCCCTGTAATACATCGTTTTAAGGAAGGGGGAGTATCACAATTGCCTCTCCATAGAATTTAAAATACTGAGTGAAAGAGGGAGAAAGTAATACAGCGACAGTGTACTTATTTTTTTTTAAATTATTTTATGTATATGAGTACACTGTAGCTGTCTTCAGACACACCAGAAGAGAGCATCAGATCCCATTACAGATGGCTGTGAGCCACCATGTGGTTGCTGGGAATTGAACTCAGGACCTTTGGAAGAGCAGTCAGTGCTCTTAACCGCTGAGCCATCTCTCCTTGTTTTTTGTTTTGTTTTGTTTGTTTTTGTTTTTTGTTTCAGAGCAGGGTTTCTCTGTATATCCCAGGCTGTCCTGGAACTCTCTATGTAGACCAGGCTGGCAGAGATCTGCCTGCCTCTGCCTCCAGAGTGCTGGGATTAAAGGTGTGGGCCACCACCTCCCAGCCTCTGTTTATGATTTTTATTTGTGTGTGTGTCAGAGTCACATGCACGTGTGTGCACACACACACATGTCACAGTGCATTTGACATGTGAGAGGGGAGAGTGCACTCACAAGTATAGTGACAGAGGATAGGGGTCTGTGTTAGGTCTCTTCCTCTATTACTTTCCATCTTGTTTTTGTTAGCAATAGCTCATCAAACTTGAGGTTGCCACTTCGGCTAGATTGGCTGGCCAGCCAGCCTCTAAGATCTGCCAGTCTCTGCTCCTCACCATAGGAGTTACAAGTATGCACCTCCTATCCCAGTTTTTATACGGGTTTTGGGATCTGAACTAGGTTCTCATGCTTGTGTGACAAACACTTTATCCACTGAGCTATCCCCACACCCCCAGGATGTAAAACACCTTAGCATAGAGACAGCCTGGATTTGTCAAGGCCCATGAAGGGAAGCCTATTTCTTCCCGGTAAAGTATTACTATTTTGACAGATTTAGTTAGGTTCTATTTTTTTTCTGTCTGTTATCCCTTTTAACTTGCTCTGTTATGTGAGTTCTGGTTAAAAGAATGAGGTGTGCGTCATATGTCTAGACCTGGATACAGACATGAAATTCTGAGCTGCCAGGAAGATTATAGGATTACTATCTAACACGAACAAAGGCACCTTGTCCCTTCTTTTAAGAGTTAATCCAAATGGGGCTGTCAATCACCTGGACAGCCTTGTAGGAGAACTGTTTCAGAAACTTTCAAATAGCGTAAAACCTGACTAACAACATGTGGGTCCAAACGATTATGTAGTCTCTGGCCATGGTCCTTTCCCACTGTGAAAGTGTCTTCCTTTCCAATGGTCCCTTTTAGGCAGTGCCCACTACTGCCCTTGCCTGTGCCTCATGCCGTTCTGTGAAAACCTTTGCCAGTCTGGCCCAAGAATAGAGGGACTGGGAAGACCTGAAGGAGGCCAGAGCAGATTCTCAAACAGGAAGTGTTATGGATACCTCTGGCCACTGGATGGAGTAGGGTTGCAGGGTCAAGGTATGGTAGGCAGGAGCCCAGGAACACAGTCCTGTCTATAGAAATCTGACTCCAGTTTATCATCCATCCCAGCTCAGCACGGGTGCTAGGAAGAACTGCAGGTTTGGAGACCTGGTTTTTCCTGACCAAATTATCTGGCTCACTTCGATGATCTTGTGACCTCTCCTGCTCTGGGGCCTTACTTCCATGGCTTCTTTCCGCCTCAAGCTGTTCTTTCTTTCTTTCTTTCTTTCTTTCTTTCTTTCTTTCTTTCTTTCTTTCTTTCTTTCTTT
>NW_021604704.1:3898598-3912180 GCF_004785775.1 Grammomys surdaster
TTTCTTTCTTTCTTTCTTTCTTTCTTTCTTTCTTTCTTTCTTTCTTTTGTTTCTGTTTTTCAAGACAGGGTTTCTCTGTGTAGCCCTGGTGTCCTAGAACTCACTCTGTAGACTCGTGTTTGCCTCTTGAGTGCTGGGATCAAAGGCATGTGTCACCATCACCTAGCTACTGCTGCTTTCTTTAAGATTTGTTTTTTTTTTTTAATTGTGCATTATTTTGTGCCTGCAGAAGTCCAAAGAGGGCATCAGATGCCTTGGAGCTGGAGTTATAGGCAGTTGTGAGCCACCCAACACGGCATCCAAACTCTGGTCATCTGTAAGAGCAGTATATGATCTCAATGCTGGGCTGTCTTTCTGGCCCTGCCTTGAGTCCTTTTTTGTTTTTGTTTTTGTTTTGTTTTTGTTTTTTTGTTTTGGTTTTTTTGAGACATGGTTTCTCTGTGTAGCCCTGGCTGTCCTGGAACTCACTCTGTAGACCAGGCTGGCATCGAACTCAGAAATCCGTCAACCTCTGCCTCCCAAGTGCTGGGATTAAAGGCGTACACCACCACTGCCTGGCTTTTTAAAGGACTTTAAGGTTTTTTTTTAACTTTATTTATTTAATGTATGAGTACTCTGCTGCATATACGCCAGCCTGCCTAAAGATGGTTGTGAGCCACCATGTGGCTGCTGGGAAATGAACTCATGACCTTGGGAAGAGCAGCTTGTGCTCTTGACCGCTGAGCCATCTCACCAGCTCTGCCTTGAGTTCTAATAGCCTGTCTTATAAGCATACTGAGCAAGACCCACCTTTCTCCTCTTTCTTTCGTGTTCTTATCAGCACAGTAGCCTACTGGACAGTTAGTCTTTTCACTTGATTTTTGACAGAAAAGTCTGCCTTTGTGCATCCAATAAAGAGGATTAAATTAACAACATGGGGCCTTGAAAGATGGCTTAATAACTAAAGGTGCTTGCTACAAGGCTTGAGGAGCTGAAAACTGATCCCCAGAACCTATGTGGTGGAAGGAGAGAACAGACTCCCACAAGTGGCATGAAGGTACCGTACATATACACACACGCACATAATAAATAAAATGCACTTTTTTTGTTGTTGTTGTTGTTTTTTCAAGACAGGGTTTCTCTGTGTAGCCCTGGCTGTCCTGGGACTCACTTGGACTTTAAAAAAATGTATATAGTTAATGTGTCGGAGCTGAGGACCTGGTCCAGTGGCTGTGCTCCAGTCACCCACAATGGCCAGCACCCACATTACAGCTTAATTCCAGTCCCAGATGCCCTCTTCTGTCCTACACCAGCCACACATGTGCACAGACATGCATTGTAGGCAAAACACCCACACACATACTAAATAAATAAATGCCAGGTATTTCTTTTAAAAATTACAGTGTATACATGTGCTTGTTCAAAGACCGTTGTTATGTATTGTCCCAGCCTTGTGGGAAAACCCACATCCATTCTCCTCGCACTGGTATCTAAAGGCAGAGAACAAGGGTCATCTATGTACTATCCATTTACCGACTCACTGCTTTATCGGAGGATGTTAAGTAATTACACATTTCAGCACAGACCCAAAAATCTTTCTCTTCATCTGGGAACTTGTCTTATCATTTTTATTCAAAGGTTAAATATAGAAAAAGGAATTAAAAAAAAAGACTCCAGACATTATGTAGTCAGTGTCTGGAACGGCAGGCATTATATTTCAACAGGATATTATCACTAAGGCAAAGAGAAATGATTCTTACTGGGTAGGAAATGACTGCAGTGTTGTTCAAGCAATCAGAGATCACATCATGTGGTGAATGAGGAGTTTGCAATTCTATTGTTCATTTAAAATGGGCTGCTGAGAGAAAAGGGCTGAAAAGAGCTTAGGGAGCAATGTCACACACCGCTCCCCCCCCCCCCCCCCCCCCCCCCTCCCCCCCCAAAATTCAGGATTTCTCCTGAAGTACCGCTCTGACATCAGCCATCAACAACCTTGGCTCTTTGAATCCCTTGCGCTTCGCTTGTGCTCCCACCCAGTTCCCGCGGGGCGTCCTAGAGAACTGAAAAGGGAGCACGGGGTGTCTTTCCAAAGGTTTGTTAGGAAATCTCTTAGAATTCACAACAGATTTTCTTCAGTTCTCTGTCTGACTTCTGTTCTCAAGCAGGCCACTTGAGCGCATGTCACCCTTAGGAAGTGAGCGTTTGCTACCGATGACAGTGAAAAGCCTGGTTCCTGGCGATCTCTAGCTGAGGTGCCATCTTGGAGCGACACAGTCTTCCCCCTCCCTTCCCTCCTCGCCTCTGCAGGCGGAAGAGCGGGAGAAGAAAGAAGGTGGGAGGCACCCAGGAGGCTTTGAGCAGAGGTGGGGACTTCCCAACACTAACAGAAAGAGGAAGGGAAAAGTGTCAGGGGTGACCCAGCAGTGAGACAAGGGGCGGAGCGGGAACATTAATAGTGTTAGCCGCCATCAGGAGGAAAGTCCCTGCCCGTGGGACACTGGCAACTGGGGTGGTAGTAACTGGGGCACTGTTCAATGTTCAGTGGACAAGTTGCTGGTTTATCGTTTTACTCGAGCCCACTGAACCTAACCTTTGAAACAAGTCTTCACTGGAGATATCTCTGTCTCTCTGCCTCTCTCTGTCTCTGTCTCTGTCTCTGTCTCTCTCTCTCTCTCTCTCTCTCTCACACACACACACACACACACACACACACACACACACACACACGAGATACAAACCAATATAGCAAACATCTGGCTTAAGATAGAAAGCAGGTCTGGGGATGCTGGGCTTGGTGGGGCACACCTTTGGTACCAGCACTTGGGAGGCAGAGGGAGGGAGCTCTCATGAATTTGAGGCCAGCTTGGTCTACATAGTGAGTTCCAGGACAGCCAGGACTACATGGAGAGACTCTATCAAAAAGCAAACAAACAATAACAACAACAACAAAAACAGAAAAAAAAAAGGAAATAGGGCTGGCGAGATGGTGCTACACCACGGAGCATGGAGACTTGAGTTGAGACCCGCTTCCAGTCAGGCACAGTACCCTCTGTCTAATCCATGAGCTCCCACAGCAAGGTGAGAAGCAGACACAGCAGAATCCCCAGATCTCAGGCCAGCTAGCCTGGTATACCCGGGTGCAAACAGGAGACTTTCTCTCACATAATGTGGAGATACCCAAGATTGTTCTTGGACCTCCATACATGCAATATAGCATCTCTGTGAGTGTACTCACACATATGGACAGATACACACAGATACATACATCACATACATATTAATTCACAAAAGATAATAATAAAATACAAACTAGAGAATGACTCAGATATAGTCAGAGGCAGCCTCTGTGTAACTCCAAGACAACCATAAGTTTTGAATAACTTCCATGTGGACTTTTTTTTGTTTTGTTTTGTTTCGAGACAGGGTTTCTCTGTGTAGCACTGGCTGTCCTGGAACTCACTCTGTAGACCAGGCTGGCTTCAAACTCAGAAATCCTCCTGCCTCTGCCTCCCAAGTGCTGGGATTAAAGGCGTGCACCACTACCACCCGGCCCATGTGGACTTTTATTGTTTTGTTTTCCATATATTCATTTTATCAATCTTAAATGTATTAGTCTACTTTGGATTACTATAATGAGATACCTAAGGCTAAAAGGTTTATTTAGCTCACAGGTCTGGACACGGAATAGTCAAAAAGCATGGCAGTAGCACTGTAAGGCCCCCACTGGCTCCATCACGATCCAGCAGAGGGCAACATGCTGGCAGCTCATGCAAAAGGAGAAATCACAGGGTGGAACAGTAAGCTGAAAATTATTTGGGACCCGGCCTTGTTCACTCCTGCAGAGAACAAACTTACAGTCTCATGCCATCACCTTGATCCTTTCCGAAGACAGTGCCCCTAATCAACTCCTCAGAGGTATATCTAAAGGTCTAACCACCTTAGCATCACCACACTGGGACCCAAGCTTTCAACACATTATCACTTAGAGCCACACTTAAACCGCATCCAAACTACTATACCATATAAGTGATATCCCATTAGAAATCACTAGGGAAATGATTTCTAAGATTTTTGCATATTTTAATATTTTTAAAACACTAGCACATTCAATATGGCCTTCTGAAATTTGCTTTTTCTCATCACTCTCCTAAAAACCTCGAGCGAGTGCATTTGTCATATTCACTCACTCTAACTGCTGTAACTGTTTCATCACCTGAAAATAACACCCTCGCTACCAGCCCAAACCAGGACCCAGCCACACACTCAGCTGCTGCCCACAGGAAGTTTGATTCTTAGTTCACAATTAAAGGACCAAATAGCTCACATCCTTGATGCAAGCCCTCTTTCCTGGACCTCAGGAGAAGATGCCAGTGGCTGTCGCTGGCTGCTTCATGTGATAAGCTCAGAATAGTATCTGACTTTGAGAGAGCAACTGCCCTAGCCACAGGATGACTGTGGTGTCTTAAGTGACTCAGGTCACCGAATTCCCTAAGTCTTTCCCCTGGATGGAGTCCCAGTCAGGCTGTTGGGTTTGCCTACATCAGAAAGAGGAAAGACCATCAACAGTGTAGAAGAACCACAGAACACAGAGTAGGTCACTGGTCTACTCCTTCCCGAGGCCCAGCTCCCAGCCACCAATACAAGACAGAGGACCTTTTGAACATCAGCCTAGCAAGCCATCTGGACAAATTGCACGACTGTTGTCATTTGGGGCATGCAGGATGTGAAGACTTGGAAGGGGTGGGCAAGACAGAGTGCTGCAGAAGCTGGGTACCACCTTGGCGATCACTCAGTGGCAGGCCAGCCATTTCTCTCTGGACTCCACTCACTCACTAGTCAGGAATCTCCTGGCTGAAGGTTCTGTCTTGGGATTTCTGGCACTCGGTTTTCTGGCCCGTGTCAAACATTCCTTGAGAACCGTCTAGCCAGTCAAGTGCTGGCGCCTGCCACGTTGTGTTTGTAGCCAGATCACTGAAGGGCTCTTTGGAGCTTTAAGCCCATGGAGCCTTCTCATTTCTCAGTCTTTCTAACACCCTTTGATCCTATAAGCAGTAACTGAAGAAGAATCCCAGAAGGGCAGGCTGGCAAGAGTTCTTGAGATGGTCTTGTTCAACATCTGACCCATCATTTGTTAATTTTATAAATAGATGCCAGGTGCCTACAGTAGACCATTCTGGCCTGGGCACCAGGTTAACTTCATCTATGCATCATGACACCAGTCTCAAAACAAAGAATCTCTATTCTGTCTATGTGTTTGTTCTATATATATTCATTTTATCAATCTTAAACATTACAAAGAATCTGACCAGATTCTGGGCTGGACACATTAGACTCATCTATGTATTAAGAAACTGTCTCAAAACAAAAGCAAATAAACGACATCAAAATGAAAAAACCACAGGGCTGGAGAGATGGCTCAGTTGTTAAGAGGGCATTCTGCTCTTGCAGAGGACCAACCTTCAGTTCCCTCCAACCACATGAGGAAGCTCACAACAGGCTGTACCTTCTGCCCTCCATGGTCACCTGAACTCATGTGCACATACCTCTAACCATGCATAGACATATACCGAAAACTTTAATATTAAGAAAAACCTTTCTTTTTAATCGAGAGAGAGAGAGAGAGAGAGAGAGAGAGAGAGAGAGAGAGCGACATGCCCTCTTGAAGACCGCACAACAGTGGCTAGGAGCCAGAGGTGGCCAATATTCATAGAGCAACCACACAGATTTTAAATCATAATGCTGCCAGTCATGTTTTTCCAGGTCAGAGGAGGTGTCTAAATTATTTTTCTGTTGCTATTATAAGACACCATGACCAAGGCAACTTATAGAAGGGTTATTTGGGGCTTACAGTTAGAGTCCATGTCCATCATGGCAGGAAGCATGGCGGCAGACAGGCATGGCACTGGAACAGAAGCTGAGAGCCCACATCTTGAGACACACTCACCTGGCAGAGAGGCAGAGAGAAACAGAATTAGAATGGCAGGAGTCTTTTGAAACCTCAAAACCCTTCCCCAGTGACACACCTCCTCCACACCTCCTAATTCTTCCCAAATAGTTCCAACAACTAAGAACCAAGTATTAAAATTATATGAGCCTATGGGGACCATTCTCATTCAAACCATCACAGAGATTGTGGTGTGGCCTATGAGGAGGTGTGGCCTAATTGGAGTAGGTGTAACCTTGTTGGAGGAAGCGTGTCATTGTGGGGGTGGGCTTTGAGGTCTCCTATGCTCAAGCTATGCCCAGTGTAGTACATAATCTCCTTCTGCTGCCTGTGGATCAAGATGTAGAACTCTCAGCTCCTCCAGCACCATGCCTACATGGATGCTGTCATGTTCCCACCATGATGATAATGGACTGAACCTCTGAATCTGTAAGCCAGACCCAATTAAATGTTTTCTTTCATAAGAGTTACCTTGGTCATGGTGTCTCTTCACAGTAATAAAACCCTAACTAAGACAGAGAGCTTCTGTTCACACCACATGAGCCAAGAAGCCCAAGGAGAGCTATTACTCTGTATCCTAAAAGCAATAGAATGCCACAGAGGATCTTCACCTAGGCCATGGAGCATGCTGAAAGAGAACTCTTGACCACTGTATGGAAATCAGGCTGCAGAGGTATCCATGGAAGGTTCTTTTAGGCAAGGGACAATGGTGACTTGAGCTGGGATAATGGAACAGAGGACAGGTCGGACACATCTTTAACGAATAAAATCTACAACATCTTGGATAGGGATGGAAAGCCATTTCTAAGCTGGTTGTATTGGCTCACAGGTAGCATTTTAGATACATAGGCAGGAAGATCACTGCAAGTTCTGTGCCAACCTGATCTATATACTGAGTTCCAGGCTAACCTGATCCATATACTGAGTTCCAGGCCAACCTGATCTATATACTGAGTTCCAGGCCAACCTGATCTACATACTGAGTTCCAGTCAGGGTCACATAATGAGACACTGTCTCAAACCAACAAATAAAAAGCCATTTTTAACAGACAAGATCTCCAGCCAACAGGGTCTGTAGTTCAGTTTTGCTCAGAGTAGGCTCTGGAATGATCTATGATACCAGCTAAAGAGCCTTTGACCTTGTGAATTTCTACATCTCATTTGTGACAGCTCCCTTGGTAATCCCCTCATTTGCCCTCATTCAAATGCCCATGCTAACAAGAAACCACTGTTTTCTCCATGTGATCAAGTAAAAGACTAAGATGTCTTAGTCTGTCTGAGCTGCTATCTAACAGAATCCTACACACTGGATGGCTGATGGACAAAAGAAACACACTGCTCATAATTCTTGGATCCAGAAGTCCAAAATCATGGTATTTCATGAGGACTTGCTTCCGGGTCCATAGGCAGCTGTTTGTCACTGTGTCCTCACATGACAGATGGGGTGCCACTCTCAAAGGCTTCTTTTACTTTCTGTGTCTTCCTTGATTCTCCTCTCCTCTTCCTCCCTCTCTGACTTCCTCTTTCCTTTTTTGTTTTGGACAGGGTCTCACATAGCCTAGGCTAGCCTCAAACTTGCTATATAGCCAAGGATGACCTTACGCTTCTAGTCCCCTGCCTCTACCTCCAGAGTGCTGTGATATTTACACCATCACATTCAGTTACTGGGTGCCAGGGATCAAATTTAGGGCTTCCTGCATGAAAAGCACTCTACCAGGTGAGCTCCATGCTCAGTCTTCTGGACCTGTTATAAGGGAACTGATCTCATTCTGGAGGGTTCTGCTGGTCATGACCTACTTAATCACTTCCTAAACACCACCTCCTAGTGCTGGCACATCAAAGGCTACCCACATCAAGGGTTAGGACTTCAAATTGCAGATTTGGGAGAGAAGTTCTTAAATATTCCATCTATAACAAAGACTATTACATCTCTAGTTTCCCCCAGTCTCCTCAATAAAATAGACGTGCTGGATAAAACTTATGGGATACTATTTGGAATAAGAGCTCCTATACTATGTCCTAAAGGCTAATCCAAGGTGGAGTCACTCATGCTCAGGTTCCATGTCACAAAGTAAACTCAGGCTACTTATTACATTTCCAGCACCCAGGTATGATCCAAAAAATCAGGAGAGAAATAATAGCCAACTCCCAGAAAGCCAACAAAATTCCCTGTTTTTGCCTCCCTAGAAAAGTTACTACAAAATCACCAATCTGGCAGATGGTGGTGGCAGAGGAAGGCATATCTCAGTGACTTCAAGACCAATCTGGTCTACATACTGAATTCCAGGCCAGCCATAGCAACACAGTGAGATCCTATCTCAAAAAAAAGGCATAAATAGATGTAGATAGACAGACAGATATATAGATCGATTAAAACAAATGAATAAATCTGCTTCTTGTTCCTAATTTTTGCTTTTCTCAACCCTTTTGATTTTATTGTGTTTTGTTTTTGTGGTACTGTGGTAGACTGAACCCATGACCTCATCTGTGCTAGCCAAGTATGCTACCAGTGAGCTGTGTCTTCCAAACGCACATCCACCCCCTTTGACTTTGAGAAGGAAGGTCTCACTAAGTTACCCAGGCCAGCCTTAGAACTTGTGGTCCTTCTGCCTCAGCCTCTCAAATAACTAGAATTACAGATTTGTAGAACCAGGCTTAACTTCAGCCTTTTTCAACTTTTTGCTCAACTTGTCAGAGCTTGTTTCTGTCTTGCAGACCAATTGTTGCACAGTTTAGGAAGTTTCTAATAAAAGTCAGAGTGGCAGAATGTTTTCACTCCAGATAATGGCTCTTGATTTAACTTTCTGCATTGCAAAAAGAAGAAGAAAGCAAACTAACAAAAAATTAGATATTTTAAAAAATGCATTATTTCATTTTGTGTGTGTGTGTTGGGGGGGTTCTTTGCCTGCATGGACACTATATGCATACATGCAATGCTCATGGAGACCAGCAGATGGCGACAGATCTCCTGGAACTGGAGATTATGGACGAATTTGAACCACCAAATGGGCTGGGTGCTGGAAATGTAATCTGAATCCTCTGCTAGAGTGAGTGGCCAATGTTCTTAACCAAGTCATCTCTCCAGCTTCCATGTTAGATCTTTTAAAACTCTATTGGAGATCTGGGTGTAGTGGCACATGTCTGTAATGCCAGAACTCAAGAGACTGAAGCAGCATAATCTAAAAGTTGGAGGCTAACATAGGCTACAGAGTGAAGCCTTGTCAAAATAAATAAATAAATAAATAAATAAATAAATAAATCTACCACCACCAATAACAACAACATAACCCACTCTATTTGCAGAAATGTTATGGGCAAATTTCTGTGATGCAGGTAAAATCAAGATACCTACATTTCTTCTTTTGTCACCATCTACCTGGCCCAGGCATCACCCTCTGTCTTTCCCAAGCATCACCCTCTGAGGTCCCCTCTGCCCTTACATTTTAACCTGTGCCTGTTTGGTTAAAATAGCCATGTAACAGTGTCAGAACTTCACTGATCACAAGGTCGAGAGTGGGAAGGATGACCAGTTACCTAGTTTCCCTAAGACTTTCCCATTTTAGTACTGAGACTTCATCTTTTATGAGCTCCTGAGTCCCAGAGGAAGTAGGCAGTTGGTTACCACATATCTTGTACCATACCCGTGCAGTCGTGCAGTTGTGCCATACTGAGCTGCCCAAGGACTTTTGCTCTGGGAAGTCTGGTTGGATGAGCTGGAAAGAACATTACCTATTAAACTCCATTTAACTCATTCAATTCTCAGCCCCCACTGCAGACCTATCTGGACTCGGGTCATCAAGATCTAAATCTTGCTAACACACACATCTTATGACGCCCTGCTCCCAGATCGCTTTTTTCAAAACTGACTTCACCTGGGAACTGTGTCCAACAGAATATGGTCCCTTCTCTCATCTCTAGCATATGTCATTTACATGGTTTGCAATGGGGCTTGGATAGCTGTTTTATCTGTTTGTTTTCCAGATCTTTTCCCCAGTGATCCTACTAGCCTCGGTTGAGAAATAACATTCTAGAAAATACAGAACTCAGGGGCCAGTGAGATTGCGCAGTGCATAAAAGTACTTGCACTGTATGCCTGGCGATCAGAGTTCAATCTCTAAAACCTGTGTAAAGGTGGAAAGTGCGCATCAGCACAGATACAGAATTTAAAATAATAAAAACAAATCTTGAAAAAAAAAATAAACAATCCAGTGTAGTGGCACTTGCCTTTAATGGCCACACTCAGGAAGCAGACACAGGCAATGGGACAACGTTTACACTACACTCAATTACAGTACACCTTGTGTTTTGAGACAGGGTCTCTCACTGAACATGGAGCTCCTGATTCAGCTAGCCCAGCTGGCCAGCAAGCCCCAGGGATCCTCATAGCTCCACTTCTTCTGTGGAGATTACAGGTACAAGTCTACGTGCCTGGCTCTTTTGCATGGATGCTGAGGGTTTGAACTCGGGTCATCATGCTTGGATAGCAAGCATTTACTGGCTGACCCATCTCTCCATCTTGTGTGCCAGAAGATTCCATTATAGATAGCTGTGAGCCTCCATGTAGTTGCTGGGAGTTGAACTTGGGTCCTCTGGATGAGCAGACAGTGCTCTTAACCACTGAGCCATCTCTCCAGCCCCATCAATTTTCTTTTAGGGGTAGACTCCCAAGTCAGCCTGACTTCAATGAAAAGTCGGGATATCCACTCACATGAGAGCTAGGTCCAGGCATTCTATCACCATTCCAATCTGGCAGAATCCAGGTACTGAGATGACATCATCAGATGATGCCCTTTGTCCTTTCACTTAGAGCTTTATTTACTACCGTTTATTCTCAGACACCTTTCTGGACCATTTTTTCCCCATTGCTGTGACAAAGGTCACTTAAGAGAGGAAGGAGTCATTCTGGCTCCGTTCCAGAGGGATTTTAGTTCCATCACAGTAGGAAACGCTACATAATGAGAACAGCAAGGCAACCCAAAGGTTTTGGGCTTGGGATTCAAGAATAATAAGGAGATGCACTGTCCTTTGTCTATAAAATGTATTATAGAGGTGTTGATGACACAAACAGACAAGCTGACAGCCTTACAGAGTGGGATCTGAGGTTCAGGACCAGGCAGATGGGTGGAAGCCCCTCCTTATACATTTTAGAGGAAGGGGAAGGAGGGGTAGATTGGAAAGTTTCCTGGTTGACCCATGGTTAGGCCCTGCTGGGGGTGTCCAGTGAGGACTCTGCTAAAGAGCCTTAAGTTAGATAAACATCTCTCCTGGCTGGGATAACAACCGTCGAGAGAAACAGCTTACTTTAGTTCTACAAAGCAAATGACTGGGGTTATTGGAACTATCAGTTCAACCAAAATGGAGGAGCTTTGCAAAGTGGCCTGGCCTTGGCTGACATTCCCTGGTGGAAAGAATGTGACAGAGCAGGTCACTTCCTAGAAGCTGACTGAGAAGCCGAAAAACCCACCAGAACTTGGAGGAGGGCTGCTGGTGACCCACTTCTAACCACTAGCCCCCACCTCTGAAACCAGAACCACCAGTTGAGAGACTAGGTGCTCAAAACACACAAGCCCATGGGGAACACAGCACATCCAAGTCATTCCAAACCAAAATGGCTGATAGAAAAGCATTTGGTAAGTCGAGACAGTGGAAATCGGAAAGCACTCTGAAGTTTCCACCAGATAGCTGTGCTTATCATTATTCGAGGGACAGCAATCAACCATGTCTTCTATCAGCTTTGGTTTCGAAATAGGATCTCATTGTATAGTCCTGGCTGGCAGGGAACTCACTATGTAGATCAGGCTAGCCTCGAACTCAAGGACTTCGGCCTCTGTCACCTGCCTCTGTCACTTGACTCTGTCTCCTAGCTCCTGCCTCCAGCCTCTGCCTCCCTCCTCCCTCCTGCCTCTGGCTCTGTCTCCTGCCTCCTGCCTCCTGCCTCCTGCCTCCTGCCCCCTGTGCCCTGCCCCCTGCCCCCGACCCCCTGCACCATGCCTCTGTATGGCTCTCTGTATGCCACTCTGTGACTCTGTGTGCCTCTCTGTCTGCCTCTGTGTGCATCTGTGTGCCTCTGTCTGTCTCTCTATCAGGCTCTGTGTGCTTCTGTCGGACTCTGTATCCTGCCTCTGTCTGCCTCGGTTTGCCTCTCTGTCTGCCTCTGTCTGCCTCTGTGCGCCTCTTTGTCTGCCTCTGTCTTCCTTTGTGTGCCTCTGTGTGTCTCTCTGACTGCCTCTGTGTGCCTCTGTCTGCCTTTGTCTCCTGCATCTGTCTCCCTCTGTCTGCCTATCTATCTGCCTCTGTGTGCCTCTCTGTCTTCCACAATGTGCCTCTGTCTGCTTCTGTCTACTGCCTCGGTCTGCCTCTGTGTGCCTCTCTGTCTGCAACTGTCTGCATATGTGTGCCTCACTGTGTGCCTGTCTGCCTCTGTGTACCTCTCTGCCTGCCTCTGTGTGCCTCTGTCTACCTCTGTCTGCCTCTCTGTCTGTCTCTCTGTCTGCCTCTGTCACCCTCTGTGTGCCTCTGTGTGACCCAGTCTGCCACTCTGTCTGCCACTGTGTGCCTCTGTGTGCCTCTGTGTACCTGTCTGCCTGTCTGCCTCTCTGTCTGCCTCTGTCTTCATCTGTGTACCTTTGTGTGCCTCTCTGTCTACCTCTGTGTGCCTTGGTGTGACTCTCTGTCTCTGTGTGCCTCTATGTGCCTCTCTGACTGCCTCTGTCTCACTCTGTCTGCCTCTGTGTGCCTCTGTCTGCCTCTGTCTACCTCTCTGTCTGCATCTGTGTGCCTCTGTCTGCCTCTCAGTCTGCCCCTGTGTGCCTCTGTTTGCCTCTGAGTGCCTCTGTGTGCCACTCTGTCTGTCTCTGTGTGCCACTGTGTGCCTTTCTGTCTGCCTCTGTGTGCCTCTGTGTGCCTTTGTGTGCCATTGTGTGTCTCTGGCTGCCTCTGTCTGTCTCTGTCTGCCTCTGGCTGCCTCTCTGTTTCCCTCTGCTTGCCTCTGTGTGCCTCTGTCTGCCTCTCCCTCTGCCTCTGTGTGCCTCTGTCTGCCTCTCCCTCTGCCTCTGCTTGCCTCTGTCTGCCTCTCTGTCTGCCACTGTGTACATCTGTGTGCCTCTGTGTGCCTCTGTCTGCCTCTCTGCCAGCCTCTGTGTGCCTGTCTACCACTCTGTCTGCCTCTGTCTGCCTCTGTGTACCTCTCTGTCTGCCTCTGTGTTCCTCTGTGTGCCTTTATGTCTGGCTCTGTGGGCCTCTGTCTACCTCTGTCTGTCTCTGTGTCTGTCTCTCTGTCTGCCTCTGTCAACCTCTGTGTGCCTCTATGTGACACAGTCTGCCACTCTGTCTGCCGCTGTGTGCCTCTCTGTGCCTCTCTGTCTGCCTCTGTGTGCCTCTGTCTGCATCTGTCTGCCTCTCTGTCAGCCTCTGTGTGCCTCTGTCTGGCTATCCCTCTGCCTCTGTGTGCCTCTCTGTGCCTCTCTGTGTGCCTATGTGTGCCTCTCTGTCTGCCTCTGTCTGCCTCTGTGTACCTCTCTGTCTGCCTCTGTGTGACTCTGTCTGCCTCTCTGTCTACCTCTGTGTGCCTCTGTATCCCTCTGTCTTCTGCATCCCTGTACCTGTGTGCCTCTCTGCCACTGTGTGCCTCTGTCTGCCTGTATGTCTGCCTCTGTCTAC
>NW_021604704.1:3912190-3912440 GCF_004785775.1 Grammomys surdaster
TGTCTGCCACTGTGTGCCTCTGTCTGCCTGTATGTCTGCCTCTGTCTGCCTCTGTCTGCCTCTCTGTCTACCTCTGTGTGCCTCTGTCTGCCTCTGTATGGCTCTGTCCGATTCTCTGTCTGACTGTCTGGCTCTGTCTGCTTCTCTGTCAGGCTCTGTATGCCTGTCTGCCTCTCAGTGCCACTGTGTGCCTCTGTGTGCCTCTGTGTGCCTCTGTGTGCTCTGTGTGCCTCTGTGTGCCTCTGTGTGC
>NW_021604704.1:3912450-3917704 GCF_004785775.1 Grammomys surdaster
CTGTGTGCCTCTGTGTGCTCTGTGTGCCTCTGTGTGCCTCTGTGTGCCTCTGTGTGCCTCTGTGTGCCTCTTGGTCTGCCTCTGTGTGACTCTATGTCTGCCTCTGTGTGCCTCTCTCTCTGCCTGCCTTTGTGTGCCTTTCTATCTGCCTCTGTGTGCCGCTGACTGCCACTGTCTCCTGCCTCTGTCTGCCTGTGTCTGCCCCTCTGTCTGCCTCTGTTTGCCTCTGTGTGCCTTTCTTTCTTCCTCTGTGTGCCTCTCTGTCTGTGTCTGTGTGCCTATCTGTCTCTCTGTCTGCCTCTGTCTGCTTCTGTGTGCCTGCCTGGCTCTCTGTCTGCCTCTGTCTGCCTCTGTCTGCCTCTCTGTCTGCCTCTGTGTGCCTCTGTCTGCCTCTGTATGGCTCTGTCCGATTCTCTGTCTGACTGTCTGGCTCTGTCTGCTTCTCTGTCAGGCTCTGTATGCCTGTCTGCCTCTGTGTGCCTCTGTGTGCCTCTGTGTGCCTCTGTGTGCCTCTGTGTGCCTCTTGGTCTGCCTCTGTGTGCCTCTTGGTCTGCCTCTGTGTGCCTCTCTGTCTGCCTCTGTGTGCCTCTCTCTCTGCCTGCCTTTGTGTGCCTTTCTATCTGCCTCTGTGTGCCTCTGACTGCCACTGTCTCCTGCCTCTGTCGTCCTCTGTCTGCCTCTCTGTCTGCCTTTGTGTGACTCTGTCTGCCTCTGTGTGCCTATGTCTGCCTCTCTGTCTCCCTCCGAGTGCCTCTGTCTGGCTCTGTATCCCTCTCTGTCTGCCTCTGTGTGCTTCAGTGTGCCTCTCTGTCTGCCTCTGTTTTCCTCTGTGTGCCTCTGACTGCCTCTGTGTGCCTATGTCTGCTTCTCTGTCTGTCTCTGTGTGCCTTTGTGTGCCTTTGTATCTGCCTCTGTGTGCCGCTGACTGCCACTGTCTCCTGCCTCTGTCTGCCTGTCTGCCTCTCTGTCTGCCTCTGTGTGCCTTTCTTTCTTCCTTTGTGTGCCTCTGTGTGCCTCTCTGTCTGCTTCTGTGTGCCTCTGTTTGCCTCTGTTTGCCTCTGTGTGCCTCTCTGTCTGCATCTGTGTGCCTGTCTGGCTCTCTGCCTCTGTCTCCCTCTGTGTGCCTGTCTGGCTCTCTGTCTGCCTCTGTTTTCCTCTGTGTGCCTCTCTGACTGCCTCTGTGTGCCTCTGTATGCCTCTCTCTCAGCATCTGTGTACTTCTGTGTGCCTTTCTGTCTGCCTCTGTGTGCCTCTGTCTGCCTCTCTGTCTTCTTCTGTGTGCCTCTGTCTGCCTCTCTGTCTTCCTCTGTATGCCTCTGTCTCCCTCTCTCTCCTGCCTCTGTGTAACTGTGTGCCTCTCTGTCTGCCAATGTGTGCCTCTGTCTTCCTGTATGTCTTCCTGTATGTCTGCCTCTGTCTGCCTCTCTGTCTGCCTCTGTGTGCCTATGTCTGCCTCTCTGTCTGCCTCTGTCTGCCTCTCTGTCTGCCTCTGTGTGCCTCTGTTGCCTGTCTTCCTCTGTGTGCCTGTCTGCTTCTGTGTCTGCCTCTGTGTGCCTCTGTGTGCTTGTGTGCACTCTGTCTGCCTGTGTGCCAGGTTGTGCCTCTCTGTCTGCCTCTGTGTGCCTCTGTGTCCATCTGTGTGCCTCTCTGTCTACCTCTTTGTGCCTCTGTTTGCTCTAGTGTGCCTCTCTGTCTGCCTCTGTCTGCCTCTGTCTGCCTCTGTGTGCCCCTGTTTGCCTCTCTGTCTGCCGCTGTGTGCAGGTCTGCCTCTGTGACTGCCTCTGTCTGTTTCTGTGTGCCTCTGTGTGCATCTCTGTCTGCCTCTGTGTGCCTCTGTCTGCCTCTATCTGCCTCTGTATACCTCTGTCTGCCTCTGTGTGCCTCTGTCAGCCTCTGTCTGCCTTTCTGTCTGTCTCTGTCTGCCTCTCTGTCTGCCTCTGTGGGACTCTGTCTGCCTCTGTGTGCTTCTGTCTGCCTCTGTGTGACTCTCTGTCTGCCTCTGTGTGTTTCTGTCTGCCTCAGTGTGACTGCGTGTGGCTCTCTGTCTGTCTCAGTGTGCCTCTGTATGCCTCTCTGTGTGCCTCTGTGTGCCTCTGTGTGCCTCTGTCTTCTTCTCTGTGTGCCTCTGTGTGCCTTATTTGCCCCTCTGTCTACCTCTGTGTGCCTCTGTCTCCTGCCGCTGTGTGCGAATCTTTCTGCCTCTGTGTGTCTCTCTCTGACTCTAGGTGTGCCTCTGTGTGCCTCTCTGTCTTCCTCTGTGTGCCTCTGTCTGCCTCACTGTCTGCCTCTATCTGCCTCTCTGTCTGCCTCTGTATCCCTCGCTCTGCTGCTCTGTCAGCCTCTACTGCATCTCTGTCTGCATCTGTGTGCCTATGTCTGCCTCTCTGTTAGCCTCTGTGTGTTTCTGTCAGCCTCTGTATCATGCCTCTGTCTGCCAATGTTTGCCTCTCAGTCTGCCACTATCTGCCTCTAAATGCCTCACTGTCTGGTTAAGTGTGCCTCTGTGTGCTCTCTGTCTGCCTATGTGTGCCTCTGTCTGCCTCTGTGTTCCTCTTTGTCTGCCTCTGTGTTCCTCTTTGTCTGCCTCTGTGTGCCTCTCTGTCTGCCTCTGTGTGCCTGTCTGCCTCTCTGTCTGCCTCTGTCTTCCTCTGTGTGCCTAAGTGACTGCCTCAGTGTGCCTCTGTGTGCCTCTCTGTCAGCCTCTGTGTGCTGCTGTGTGCCTCTCTGCTTGCCTCTGTGTGCCTCTGTGATCCCCTGTGTGCCTCTCTGTATGCCTCTATGTGCCTGTCTGCCTCTCTGTCTGCCTCTGTCTTCCTCTGTGTGCCTCTCTGTCTGCCTCTGTGTGCCTCTCTGTCTGCTTCTGTGTGCCTATCTGCCTCTCTGTCTGCCACTGTCTGCTTCTGTGTGCCTATCTGCCTCTCTGTCTGCCACTGTCTTCCTCTGTGTGCCTGTCTGGCTCTCTGTCTGCCCCTGTTTTCCTTTGTGTGCCTCTGTGTGCCTCTCTGACGGCTCTGTGTGCCTCTGTATGCCTCTCCCTCAGCCGCTGTGTGCTTCTGTGTGCCTTTCTGTCTGCCTCTGTGTGCCTCTCTCTGCTGTGGGACTGTGTAAGGGTATCCTGGGTCATGGTTGAGCAGGTGCTTAGAACCTGGAGATTCTCCATGGAATTCTGCGTGAGAACTGGCAGGAGTTCGGTCCCTCCCATCATCTAGGATCCTGAAAACAGTCACATTTCCATAGAGTCACATAGGCCAGGCTATAGGCCTCAGGCCCTAGAGATTTACATACTAATGAAGGCCAGAGGGCAGAGCAAATTAAACATTCCTCCCCCCAGATCCTCCCCTAATCCTCCCCCTTTCTCCCTCCCTATATAACTCGGGACTGCCCTGAGTTTTGGGAGGGGTACGCCTAGATCCATCTATTATCTGACATGACAATAAACCTTTTTGGAACCAAGGACTTCCTCGTGTTATTGGGGCCTGCCGCCGCCAAGGCCTCCGGGGCCGCTGGAACCATAGGATCTTCTTCCCTGATGTGGGACCCGCCACGGAGGCGCAAGCCCCTCTGGGGCTTGCACCACTCTGGTGGCCTTTTTAAATTTTCCCCACACTCTGCCTCTCTGTCTTCCTCTGTATGCCTCTGTCTCCCTCTCTCTCCTGCCTCTGTGTGCCTATGTGTGCCTCTCTGTCTGCCTCTGTGTGCCTCAGTCTGCCTCATTGTGCCTCTGTCAGGCTCTGTGTACCTCTATGTCTGCCTCTGTCTGCCTCTCTGTATGCCTCTGTGTACTTCTGTCTTCCTCTCCCTATGCCTCTGTGTGCCTCTGCCTGCATCTCTGTCTGCCACTGTCTGCCTCTCTGTCTGCCACAGTATGTTACTGTCTGCCTCTGTCTCCTGAGACTGTGTGCCTATATGTGCCTCAGTGTGCCTCTGTGTGGCTGTCTGACAGCCTCTGTGTGCTGCTGTGTGCCTCTCTGCCTGCCTCTGTGTGCCTCTGTGATCCCCTGTGTGCCTCTCCCGTATTCCTCTGTGTGCCTGTCTGTCTCTCTGTCTGCCTCTGTCTTCCTCTGTGTGCCTCTGTGTGCCACTCTGATTGCCTCTATACGCCTCTCTGTCTGCCTCTGTGGGCCTCTGTCTGCCTTTCTTTCTTCCTCTGTGTGTCTCTGTTGGACACTGTGTGCCTCTGTTTGCCTCTGTGTGCCTCTCTGTCTGCGTCCGTGTGCCTATCTGCCTCTCTGTCTGCCTCTGTCTGACTCTGTATGCCTGTCTGATTCTCTGTCTGCCTCTGTTTTCCTCTGTGTGCCTCAATGACTGCCTCTATGTGCCTCTGTATGCCTCTCTCTCAGCCTCTATGTGCTTCTGTGTGCCTTTCTGTCTGCCTCTGTGTGCCTCTGTCTGCCTGTCTTCCTCTGTATGCCTCTGTCTCTCTCTCTCTCCTGCCTCTGTCTACCTGTATGCCTCTCTGTCTCCCAATGTGTGTGTCTGTCTGCCTGAATGTCTGCCTGTAATTCGGCCAGTATGTCGGCCTCTGTCTGCCACTGTCTGCCTCTCTGTCTGTCTCTGCCTGCCTTTCTGTCGGTCATGGTGTGTTTCTATCTATCAGTGTCTACTGCCACTGTGTGCCTCTGTGTGCCTTTCTGTCTGCCTCTGTGTGCCTCTGTCTACCTCTGTCTGCCTCTCTGTCTGTCTCTCTGTCTGCCTCTGTCATCTTCTGTGTGCCTCTGTGTGACACAGCCTGCCACTCTGTCTGCCACTGTGTGCCTCTGTGTGCCTCTCTGTCTGCTTCTGTTGCCTCTCTGTCTACCTCTGTCTGCCTTTCTGCCTCTCTGTCTGCCGCTGTCTTCATCTGTGTACCTTTGTGGGCCTCTCTGTCGGCCTCAGTGTACCTTGGTGCGATTCTCTGTCTCTGTGTGCCTCTATGTGCCTCTCTGTCGGCCTCTGTGTGCCTCTCTGTCTGCCTCTGTCTGCCTCTGGGTGCTTCTCTGTGTGCCTCTGTGTGCCTCTCTGTCTGCCACTGTGTGCCTATGTCTGCCTCTCTGTCTGCATCTGTCTGCCTCTGTGTTTCTCTGTCTGCCTCCCTGTCAGCCTGTGTGTGACTGTCTGCCTCTCTGTCGGCCTCTGTCAGCCTCTGTGTGCATGTCTGCCTCTCTCTCTGCCTCTGTCTGCCTCTGTCTGCCTCTGTCTGCCTGTCTGCCTCTCTGTCTACCTCTGTATGCCTCTCTGTCTGCCTCTGTGTGCCACTGTGTGACGCTGTGTGCAA
>NW_021604704.1:3917714-3918778 GCF_004785775.1 Grammomys surdaster
CCTCTCTGTCTGCCTCTGTGTGCCACTGTGTGACGCTGTGTGCAAGTATCTGCATCTGTCTGCCTCTCTGGCTGCCTCTGGCTGCCTCTATCTGCCACTACCTCATGACTCTGCCTCTCTGTTGTCCTCTGTCTACCTGTCTGTATGCCTCTGTATGCCTCTGTCTACCTCTATGTGACTCTGTGTGACTCTACGGCCTCTCTGTCTGCCTCTCTGTCAGCCTCTGTGTGTTTCTGTCTGCCGCTGTCTGCCTCTGTGTGCCTGTCTGCTTCTGTGTCTCCCTCTGTCTGTCTCTGTGTGCCTCTGTGTGCCTCTGTGTGCCTGTGTGTGCACTCTGTCTGCCTCTGTGTGCCTCTGTGTGCCTCTCTGTCTGCCTCTGTGTGCCTCTGTGTGCCTCTCTGTCTGTCTCTGTTTGCCTCCGTATTCCTCTCTGGCTACATCTGTGTGGTTCTATGTGCCATTGTGCGGCTCTGTGTGCCTCTGGCTCACTTTGCCTCTGTCTGCCTCTGTCTGCCTCTCTGTCTGCCTCTATGTGCCACTCTGTCTGCCTTTGTGTGCCTCTCTGTGTGCCTCTGTGTGCCTCTGTGTGCCTATGTCTGCCTCTCTGTCGGTCATGGTTTGTTTCAGTCTGCCTGTGTCTCCTGCCACTGTGTGCCTCTCTGTGCCTTTCTGTCTGCCTCTGTGTGCCCCAGTCTACCTCTTTCTGCCTCTCAATCTGTCTCTCTGTCTGCCTCTGTCATCCTCTGTGTGCCTCTGTGTGCCTCTCTGTCTGCATCTGTGTCCCATTGTGTGACTCTGTGTGCGTGTGTCTGCATCTGTCTGCCTCTCTGTCTGCCTCTGTCTGCCTCTGTGTGCCTCTGTCTCTCTCTCCCTCTGCCTCTGTGTTCCTATGTCTGCCTCTCTCTCTGCCTCTGCTTGCCTCTGTGTACCTCTCTGTGTGTCTCTGTGTGCCTCTGTCTGCCACTGTGTCCCTCTGTCTGCCATTGTCTGCCTCCCTGTCAGCCTGTTTGCGACTGTTTGCCTCTGTCATCCTCTGTGTGCCTGTCTGCCTCTCTGTCTGCCTC
>NW_021604704.1:3918788-3923980 GCF_004785775.1 Grammomys surdaster
ACTGCCTCTGTGTACCTCTGTCTACCTATATCTCCTGCTTCTGTCTGCCTGTCTGCCTCTCTGTCGGCCTCTGAGTGCCCCTGTGTGCCTCTCTGCCTCTGTGTGCCTCTCTGCCAGACTCTGTCTGCCTCTGTCTGCCTCTGTCTGCCTATCTGCCTCTCTGTCTACCTCTGTGTGCCTCTCTGTCTGCCTCCGTGTGCCTATGTCTGCCTCTCTGTCTGCCTATGCCTGCCTCTGTGTGCCTGTATCTGTCTCTGCCTCATGACTCTGCCTCTCAGCCGTCCTCTGTCTTCCTGTCTTTCTGCCTCTGTGTGCCTCTATCTGTCTCTATGTGACTCTGTGTGACCCTACTGCCTCTGTGTCTGCCTCTGTGTCCCTCTGTCTGCCTCTCTGTCAACCTGTGTGTGTTTCTGTCTGCCTCTCTGTCTGCCTCTGTGTGCCTGTCTGCTTCTGTGTCTGCCTCTGTCTGCCTCTGTGTGCCTCTGTGTGCCTCTGTGTGCCTCTGTGTGCACTCTGTCTGCCTCTCTGTCGGTCACGGTGTGTTTCTGTCAGCCTGTGTCTCCTGACACTGTGTGCCTCTGTGTGCCTCTATCTACCACTTTCTGCCTCTCAATCTGTCTCTCTGTCTGCCTCTGTCATCCTCTGTGTGCCTCTGTGTGCCTCTGCGTGCCTCTCTGTCTGCCGCTGTTCCCTCTCTGTCTGCCTGTCTGCCTCTCTGTCTGCCGCTGTCTTCATCTGTGTACCTTTGTGTGCCTCTCTGTCTGCCTCTGTCTGCCTCTGTGTGCTTCTCTGTCGGCCTCTTTGTGCCTATGTCTGCCTCTCTATATGCCTCTGTGTGCCTCTGTGTCTCTGTCGGCCTCTCTATATGCCTCTGTGTGCCTATGTGTGCCTCTGTCAGCCTCTCTGTCTGCCTCTGTATGCATCTCTGTCTGCTTCTGTGTGCCTTTCTGTGGCTCTCTTACTGCCTCTGTGTACCTCTGTCTACCTATATCTCCTGCTTCTGTCTGCCTGTCTGCCTCTCTGTCGGCCTCTGAGTGCCTCTGTGTGCCTCTCTGCCTCTGTGTGCCTGTCTGCCAGACTCTGTTTGCCTCTGACTGCCTCTGTGTGCATCTGTGTGCATCTACCTGCCTCTCACTCTGCCCCTGTGTGCCTCTGTCTGCCTCTGAGTGCCTCTGTGTGCCTCTCTGTCTCCCTCTGTGTGCCTATGTCTGCCTCTCTGTCTGCATCTGTCTGCCTCTGTCTGCCTCTGTGTGCCTCTATCTGCCACTGCCTCATGACTCTGCCTCTCTGCCGTCCTCTGTCTACCTGTCTGTCTGCCTCTGTGTGCCTCTGTCTGCCTCTATGTGACTCTGTGTGACTCTACTGCCTCTCTGTCTGCCTCTGTGTCCCTCTGTCTGCCTCTTTGTCAGCCTCTGTATGTTTCTGTCTGCCTCTCTGTCTGCCTCTGTGTGCCTGTCTGCTTCTGTGTCTGCCTCTGTCTGCCTCTGTGTGCCTCTGTGTGCCTGTGTGTGCACTGTTCCTGCCTCTTTGTCGGTCACAGTGTGTTTCTGTCTGCCTGTGTCTCCTGACACTTTGTGCCTCTGTGTGCCTTTCTGTCTGCCTCTGTGTGCCTCTGTCTACCACTTTCTGCCTCTCAATCTGTCTCTCTGTCTGCCTCTGTCATCCACTGTGTTCCACTGTGTGCCTCTCTGTCTGCCGCTGTTGCCTCTCTGTCTGCCTCTGTCTGCCTCTCTGTCTGCCTCTCTCTGTCTGTCTGCCTCTCTGTCTGCCGCTGTCTTCATCTGTGTACCTTTGTGTGCCTCTCTGTCTGCCTCTGTGTGCCTTGGTATAACTCTCTGTCTCTGTGTGCCTCTATGTGCCTCTCTGTCTGCCTCTCTGTCTGCCTCTGTCTGCCTGTCTGCCTCTGTCTGCCGCTGTCTTAATCTATGTACCTTTGTGTGCCTCTCTGTCTGCCTCTGTTTGCCTTGGTATGACTCTCTGTCTCTGTGTGCCTCTATGTGCCTCTCTGTCTGCCTCTGGGTGACTTGGTGTGACTCTCTGTCTCTGTGTGCCTTTATGTGCCTCTCTGTCTGCCTCTGTGTGCCTCTCTGTCTGCCTCTGTCTGCCTCTGTGTGCCTCTGTCTGCCTCTCTATATGCCTCTGTGTGCCCCTGTGTTTCTCTGTCCGCCTCCCTGTCAGCCTGTGTGTGACTGTCTGCCTCTCTGTCTGCCTCTGTCAGACTCTGTGTGCCTGTCTGCCTCTCTGTCTTCCTCTGTCTGCCTCTGTCTGCCTATCTGCCTCTCTGTCTACCTCTGTGTGCCTCTCTGTCTGCCTCCGAGTGCCTATGTCTGCCTCTCTGTCTGCCTCTGCCTGCCTCTGTGTGCCTGTATCTGTCTCTGCCTCATGACGCTGCCTCTCTGCCGTCCTCTGTCTACCTGTCTGTCTGCCTCTGTGTGCCTCTGTCTACCTCTATGTGACTCTGTGTGACTCTACTGCCTCTCTGTCTGCCTCTGTGTGCCTCTGTCTGCCTCTCTGTCAGCCTCTGTGTGTTTCTGTCTGCCTCTCTGTTTACCCCTGTGTGCCTGTCTGCTTCTGTGTCTGCCTCCGTCTGCCTCTGTGCGCCTCTGTGTGCCTGTGTGTGCACTCTGTCTGCCTCTGTGTGGCAGTATGTTCCTCTCTGTCTGCCTCTGTGTGCCTCTGTGTGCCTCTCTGTCTGCCTCTGTGTGCCTCTCTATATGCCTCTGTGTGCCTCTGCATGCCTCTCCCGGGCTCTCTGTCTGCCTCTGTGTGCATCTCTGTCTGCTACTGTGTGTCTTTCTGTGGCTCTCTTACTGCCTCTGTGTGCCTCTGTCTACCTATATCTCCTGCTTCTGTCTGCCTGTCTGCCTCTCTGTCTGCCTCTGAGTGCCTCTGTGTGCCTTTCTGTCTCTGTGTGCCTCTCTGTCTGCCTCGGTGTGCCTCTGGGTGCCACTGTGTGCATCTGTGTACATTGTCTGCCTCTCTGTGCCTCTGTCTGGCTCTGTTGGCCTCTCTGTCTGCCTCTGTCTGCCTCTCTGTCTGCCACTGTGTGCCTCTATCTGCCTGTATGTCTGCCTCTGTCTCCCTCTGTCTGCCTCTCAGTCTGCCTCTGTGTGCCTCATGTCTGCCTCTGTGTGCCTCTCTGCCTCTCTGCCTGACTCTGTCTGCCTCTGTCTGCCTCTGTGTGGATCTGTGTGCCTCTACCTGCCTCTCAGTCTACGCCTGTGTGCCTCTCTCTGCCTCTGAGTGCCTCTGTGTGCCTCTTTGTCTGTCTCTGTGTGCCGCTGTGTGCCTCTCTGTCTGCCTCTGTGTCCCATTGTGTGACTCTGTGTGCGTGTGTCTGCATCTGTCTGCCTCTCTGTCTGCCTCTGTCTGCCTCTGTGTGCCTCTGTCTCTCTCTCCCTCTGCCTCTATGTTCCTATGTCTGCCTCTCCCTCTGCCTCTGCTTGCCTCTGTCTGCCTCTGTGTGCCTCTGTCTGCCACTGTGTCCCTCTGTCTGCCTCTGTCTGCCTCTGTCTGCGTCCCTGTCAGACTGTGTGTGACTGTTTGCCTCTGTCATCCTCTGTGTGCCTGTCTGCCTCTCTGTCTGCCTCGGTCTGCCTGTTTGCCTCTCTGTCTGCCACTGTGTTCCTCTCTGTCGGCCTCTGTGTGCCTCTATGTGCCTCTCTTTCTGCCTCTGTGTGCCTCTGTCTACCTCTCTGTGTGCCTCTATGTGCCTCTATGTGTCTCTGTGTGCCTCTACTGCATCTCTGTCTGCCACTGTGTGCCTCTGTCTGCCTGTATGTCTGCCTCTGTCTCCCTCTGTCTGCCTCTCAGTCTGTCTCTGTGTGCCTCATGTCTGCCTCTGTGGGCCTCTCTGCCTCTCTGTCTGAATCTGTCTGCCTCTGTCTGCCTCTGTGTGCACCTATGTGCCTCTACCTGCCTCTCAGTCTGCCCCTGTGTGCCTCTGTCTGCCTGTATGTCTGCCTCTGTCTCCCTCTGTCTGCCTCTCAGTCGGCCTCTGTGTGCCTCTGTTTGCCTCTGTGTGCCTCTCTGTCTGCGTCTGTGTGCCTATCTGCTTCTCTGTCTCCCTTGTCTGCCTCTGTGTGCCTGTCTGGCTCTCTGTCTGCCTCTGTTTTCCTCTGTGTGCCTCTTTGTGCCTCTCTGACTGCCTCTGTGTGCCTCTGTATGCCTCTCCCTCAGCCTCTGTTGGCTTCTGTATGCCTTTCTGTCTGCCTCTGTGTGCCTCTGTGGTCCTCTGTCTGCCTCTCACTCCTGCCTCTGTGTACCTGTGTGCCTCTCTGTCTGCCAATGTGTGCCTCTGTCTGCCTGTATGTCTGCCTATATGTCTGCCTGTATGTCTGCCTCTGTCTGCCACTGTCTGCCTCTCTGACTGCCTCTGTCTCCCACTGTCTGCCTCTCTGTCTGCCTCTGTCTGCCTCTCTGCCTATGTCTGCCTATGTCTGCCTCTCTGTCTGCCTCTGTCTCCCTCTGTCTGCCTCTATGTGTCACTGCCTCATGACTCTGCCTCTCTGTCGGCCTCTGTCTACCTGTCTGTCTGCCTCTATGTGACTCTGTGTGACTCTACTGCCTCTCTGTCAGCCTCTGTGTGTTTCTGTCTGCCTCTCTCACTGCCTCTGTGTGCCTCTCTGTCTGCCTCTGTTTCCTTCTGTATGCCTCTCTATCTGCCTCTGTTTGCCTGTCTGCTTCTGTCTCTGCCTCTGTCTGCTTCTGTGTGCCTCTGTGTGCCTCTCTGGCTACCTCTGTGTGGTTCTATGGGCCATTGTGTGGCTCTGTGTGCCTCTGTCTGGCTCTCTTTGCCTCTGTCTGCCTCTGTCTGCCTCTGTGTCTGCCTCTGTGTGCCTCTGTGTCCATCTGTGTGCCTCTGTGTGTCTCTCTGTCTGCCTCTGTGGTCCTCTCTGTCTGCCTCTGCTTGCCTCTCTTTGCCTGTCTGTCTGCCTCTGTGTGCCTGTTTGCCTCTGTGTGCCTCTCTGTCTGTCTCTGTGTGCCTTTGTGTGCCTCTCTGTGTGCCTCTGTGTGCCTCTATGTGCCATTGTTTGCCTCTGTCTGCCTCTTTATGCCTCTGTCTGCCTCTGCCTTCTGTCTGCCTCTGTCACTGTCTGCCTCTCTGTGCCTCTCTCTGCTGCTCTGTCTGTCTCTGTGGGACTCTGTCTGCCTCTGTGTGCCTCTGTCTGCCTCTCCTTTTGCCACTGTGT
>NW_021604705.1:0-50641 GCF_004785775.1 Grammomys surdaster
TGTAACCTAACAATTATATAACTGAACCTAAGCAGAAGACGCTACACCTAACTAAGGATTTTCACGGAAAAAGAAAAAAAAAACAACAACAAAGAGAAAACGGAGCAGTCAGTTACTTAATTCTGTTGGATTCTATTTAAATTTGCAATTAAAATAATATCACTTACCATAGTGGTCAACAGAGGTTAGGAGAACCTAACAATAGTCTTTCTCTTAGAAAATACAACAAAAATTCTAAATAGTAACGGTTTCGCTCCCAAACTGTTCTCTGTAGTAAAACACACCATTCATTACAAGAGGTCTATCATGATAATTACTTAAGGTAAATCCCATGTTCTATGAAGCATTTTAGCTTTTGACTGTATTCATATTGACTTATATAAGTTGTTAAAATATTTAAACTACTCTTGTCAGTATGTTAAAATTTCCAATGTTTTAAGGATCTTGAGAAAATATTTTTAAAGAATCCACTACAATTACTAGTCAAGGAAACAAACAAACAATAAAAAAAATCAATGACTGAACATTCTCTACTATATACATCTTAATCATCCTAACAGCAAAAACTACATGAAACTTTTAGGACACAAAATGACATTGAGAATCTCAACACGGAGAGCTGACACTGAAACTACAAGCCGTATACAAACAGGCTTCTACGTTTAACTATGGAAGCAGACAGATGGTTAAAATACTGGGTTAACAAAGATCTTTTAGTAAAGTGACTTAGGCAGGCTTAAACTAGCAAGTATTAAGGATGAATCCTTACTAATTAATTGGAAGATCTAAGAGATATTTTATGTTTCATTTTACAAAATCAGAAATATGTATTTTGAAACAAGATAAAAAGACATGATCTACATGTCAGAAAACTACCACTCAGAAATATTTTTCATCCACAAAGCAGGTAAAACAAAAACATTCAAATTTCACATTGGCACCAGAAAAGTTAACTGGCCTGCTTCCTGGATTAGAAAAACTAAAACTGAGCGATAAGTAGTTTTGCAGATGTTTGAACATACCTAAGCCTTTAAATCAGCAAAATATTTACTAAGAATTCTGATTATAAAAGTAATACATACTTATAAAACCTTCAACGAGAAAAAAATGAAAAAGTGAAAGGCTCTATAAGCCCCTCTAAGAACCATCCCCCACCCCACAGAAGAAAAAATACATTTAAGAGTGTGATACTTATCTTTCCAAATCTTTTTGTCCTGTGCAGATACAAAATACACACACATTATTTGGCTCTAACTAGATACAGTGTTTTGCCACTTTTATTTTACATTTATTCTATCGGTGTTGCCTTTCCATGTCAGTACATGCTGGTTAAAGGGTAGTCTACCATTAAATATCTTTTAGGAGATGGCAAACTCACTTAAAAATATTCATGTAAGTACATTTATAATTCCAATAAATTCCAAGTAAGTGGGAAGAATCCTAAAACACAGAAACAAACATCTAAAAACAATGTTTATCCTCCCACCAGTGTGGAACTGTTCTTTCTCTGTTTACTCTAAGCAAATTAAAAGTGATTGGACAGATTAAATCAAATCTCCCTATGTATACAGAGCACTCCATTGTTAAGCTTATGCAAAAGGAATGAAAACTGCAGGTGATTAATTCACTTATACATAGAAATCAAATCAGTGTACAACAAATATACATGTGAAAAGTTATAAAATACTTCTTTGTCTAAGGTTTCAAGTGAGTAAAACACTGGATAAATGATGCAGAAATCCACCCTTTAGACTGAAACAGTGCTGGTAACATTTGTTTCCATTTGGGAACAGAAACTAATGGAATGGAATGCTGATTACTTAAAGTTCGCTCACATCCCACATTCAATTAGAGTAAGAAGAACATAACATGACTACTGTGGTGCTGGATTAAGACATAAAAATTTTTTGCTTGAATGGAATGACTGTGTAGCACATGGGACATATGTCAACTGCCTCAGCACACTGTTTACAAGTGACCAGATGACAGAAACAAACATCTAAAAACAATGTTTATCCTCCCACCAGTGTGGAACAGTTCTTTCTCTGTTTACATTAAGCAAATTAAAAGTTTCCATCCATACAGATCTTCAAAGCTTCTCCTCTTGTAGACGCCTTAGCTGCTCTTCAGTACTAATGTCTTTCTCCAGTGAAGTTTGACTTGACTCTTCCTGCGTATTATCTTTCTGAGCACTCACAAGAGCTGCATTTAGAACCTCAAGTGACAGATAGCTGCTCCCAGATGTTTGGATTTTTTCCCATTGTTTTCTTAATGTCCTTGAATCTAAATCCCATCTGTACAGCTTCTTGCACCATAGGATTCTGGAAGATGGTATCATCGATTTTTTTAGTTAGTGATGGCATTTTTTCAACAGTTCTTACCAAAGATTCCCCAAGTGAATGGGTTAAATGAATATTATTTATATATTCTTGCCCCTTCTCATCCAATAGCTATTTACACCCTGGATACCACTTAGCATGCTGTTCCCAAGGATCTTCACTTGGCTTCCAATCCGTGATCCCTCCTCCACAGTGAAAGCACTTCACTTTATCACCTTCACCTAAAGCATAAAATCCAGCTCTTGCAAGCTGCTCCTTGTTAACTGAGTATATCCATGTTCCAAAAGTAATGATCCATGCTTCATATTCTGCCATGGCTGGATTTCTTGGAGAATTTGTTGAATTTGGGAAATTCCTATCAGAACTCACACCTGATTCACTTCGAACATCCCTGCCCAAAACAAAGAAGCAATTGGGAAAGTGTCTCCTGTGCTCTGACCAGGCACAATTGATCACAGGGTTCCCAATTTTTCAGTTTTCCACCACAACAAAAGCATTGCACTTGATCATCGATCCCTGTGTAGAAGAGCCCAGCACTAGCTAACTCTCTGGGGGTTAAATGGGCATAGTCTGGCCAGTTCTGAAATGACTTCAATCTGGCTTCTTCACTACACATGGCAGGGTTCCTCAGGTATACAGTGTCTGAAATATCTACAACCTGTCCAGTTCTTAGGAGACAATCTGCATGAGTGTCAGATGGCCTGTCAAGAGCAAAATGATTTCTGTTTCCCACACAGTTTTCAGATTTGTACTGGCCATTTTGGATACCAGGATTTGTAGAATGTGCAGCACCGTTTCAAAATAAAAGCCATTGCTAAATCTGCAATTTGGGGATATTCTTCTTTGTCTTCCAACAGCTGAGTCTCCATACTGCCATCTATCTACTGCTGCGTGACAACTGAAACACTGCATATTGTCTCCTTCACCAGTGTAAAGAAAGCTGGCTCATGCCAATGTTGATGCTGAAACAGGACTGCTACTTGGGAAGTTAGCAAATGTTTTTAATCTACTAAACTCCTCTACAAATTCTTCATCCTTATTGGTGTCTGCAGGTACAAAAGCTCTAGATCCTTCAAAACTGTTAAAAGTCGTCTTCTCTGGAAAATAGGACTTGTCCACATTTTCGTGCCAAGCAATCCAGTCCTAACCAACTGCTGGGGGCGATGATTCCTGAGGGGAGAGTCCCGGAGGAGGGGCTGCCCGAGCCTGGATCAGGAAAACACAAGTCTGCTGGGCTGCTGGCCCAAGTGGCCTCGATTAACTCCTCTCCTGCTCAGGACAGCTAAGGTCCCTCCACCTTCAGGAGCCAGAAAGGGGCATCAAAAAAAACCCAGCCCCCCTCATTTATGCAGCCCGACCACCCCCGTGCCCCCACCCCATCCTGCCCAGCTCCAAGCCAGAGACTCTTAACTACTTTTTATTAATCCATTACTCAGCTAAACTATCATCTCATTAGTCATGAAACATTTGTGCTACTCTGACATTTGATACAGGGTCTGAAGAACACAGTGAATTACTATTAACAGTTTTGAAATATACAAGTTTCTGGAGGCAGTTTTTTTCATTTTTATTATTTAGATTTTACTCAAGGAAAAAGAACTCCAACACCTGAAGCAATCATGCTATTGCCCCACACTACAAACCAATTCCATCCTTCCCAGATAAACCAAATTCTTCCTCCTCCTCTTGTTCCCAAGGTCAAACCTTATAAGTACCCTAACGAAACACCATGGCCCTCTTATACATTGATATGATTGATTCCTGAATTGAAGCCTCAAACTCCTAAAACTGTAACCTTGTTTAGTAATAGACTGTATGGTGGTTTGTGTAAGAATGGCCCCCATAGGCTTATATGCTTGAATGATTAGTAATTGGAGAGTGACACTATTTGAAAAGGATTAGGAGGTGTGGCCTTCTAGAAGATGGACTTTGAGGTTTCAAAAGCCCATGCTAGGCCCAGTTCTATACCTGTCTCTATGCCTACGGATCAGATTATAGCTCTCTACTAGTGCTCCCGTGTCTGACTGCATATTGCCACAGGATCCACCATGATGATAATGTCCTAAACCCCTGAAACTGTAAGCAAGCCCTCAATTAAATGCATTCCTTTACAAGCCTTTCTTTGGCTATGCACAGCACTAGAATAGTACGTAAGACAGACAAATTAGAGAAATAACAATGTAAGATTGGGTCTTACAAGGGTCACATGAATCTGTGCCTTAGTCACTATTGACCTTTTTGTAATCAAATTCCTGGCAAAAAGCAAGTTAGGGCAAGTTTTATTTTGGTTCACTATTGGGTCATCATGGTGTGGAAGATGTGATGACAGACATGTAAAGCTGCTTGCTCATTTCTTAGCCAATTAGGAGAAGAGGTAAATGGAATTCCAACATGCAGCTAACTTTCTAGCCTTCTCCCTGTCTCATTCTGAATTGTTTTTGTAATTAAAATATGTCTATAACATTCCCTCCAATTCAACTACACCTGAGCCTCCTACTCACTGTCAACTACACAATCTCTTTTTTAAAATTACTCTTGTTATACACACTAGGATAAATATATAAATGTAGCCTAATAGGTCCATTTATTGTTGCCTATTTGTTGATGTTTTGTTATTCTACAATAGATGGCTACTGGGTATTAGATAACCAATAAGAGGGCTCCTACTGAGGAAGACTAATTCTACCTCTCTCAGCTGCTGTTAATTACACACAGCTCTTTATTTAGAGCTGGAGTCATGTGAGACTACAACATTCATGTTGGTATGTTAGCAGATGTTGTCATTGTCCAGGTCTTATTTGAGCAGCCATATTGTTGAGATTTCATGTATAAAGCTTGCTTGGGATATCAAGAAGACATAGTCTTACAGTACACTTCCTAGTCCTCAGGCTCTTAACAACCTTTCTGCCCCCACTTCTGAGACTGCCCCACAGCCTGAGGTATAGGGATTGTGTTGTAGATGTATCAAATGGGGCTGGGCATCCTACAGTCAGTGGTTACCAGCATTTTGGTGAGCTGTGGCTTTCTAGTATGGTCTGTGTTTGCTGCAACAAGAAGCTTCTTTAATAAAGGCTGAGAGCTGTACTTATCCATAAACAGAAGGATAAGTATTCAGAATACACTTAGAATTTGTGCTGGATTAGGAAAGCAGTAGGAGCATGTCCACAAGACCCATGTCATGACTACTCACAAACAATTGGCTAGGTTGCAAGTTGTCATTTCCCTCCTGTTGATCAGACCTTGAATCCAATTAGACAGTTATTGGTTACTACCAAGATATAAGTACCACTTTTTCACCTTTGGAGAGAACTTGCCTTTTGTGGTGCACTGGCTTTATAGCCAGGTAGAAGTATTGACTGCTTTCCTCTCTTTAGAACTTCTATTTCACCTTACGGTAGTGTGAAAACTACTCAGAGTGGAGGCTCTTGGGTCAGAACTTGCTTGAATTCTCCAAGTCTCATGTTAAAATCTGTAGTAACTTGAGCAATGGGGACTTACTTTCAGATCCTGGGAGGCAACCAAAGACACCATCTGCTACTCAGGCTCTGACTACCTGCCCATAGTGTCCTGATATGCCGAAAGTGTTCATAATCAGTGGATCTTGAGATGGTAAGCAAGGTGGATGGCAAGAGCAAAAGAGACAACAGGCTGCAGTGAGAGTGTTTAAACAGACTCTAGGGAGGCAGCTTCAGTGAGACAGCTCATTCAATGGGAGATCAAAGACTATTTAAACCTTTGGATGGTGGGAAAAATCTTTCAGGTTGAGTGTACATCATTGGCTGGGGCCAGTGTGCGGAACATGTCTCATTAGCATAAGGAGGAATTCCAGGTGCTGCTGGGTATGACCTTATAAGGTAAAAGGAAGTTTACCTTGGCTATTTAGCTATATGATCTCCTATGGAGGGCAAAAGTGGGGTCATGGGTCTACATGAATTGAGACTGCCAATCTGAGGATGAGATTTCCAGGGTTTTTACCTGCCTCAACCCACTCTTGCTCTAGGCCTCCTTCCCTCAGCTCCACACATCCTTGACCCTCAAACATTAATGGTCTATAATGCTTTGAGAGACTCTTGGAATCTCCTGACCCACACATTTAAAGGAGGTTTCCCATGCCTTGTGTTGGGGTTTATTTTTTTATTTGTTCTATGACTCACAATAGACTTATTGTCCCAGTGGCATTGCTCTCTCTCTCCCTCTCTCTCTCTCCTCTCCTCTCCTCTCTCTCTCTCTCTCTCTCTCTCTCTCTCTCTCTCTCTCTCTCTCTCTCTCTCTCTCTCTCTTTTTCTCTCTCTCTCTCTCTCTCCCTTTCTCTCTCTCTCTCTTCTCTCTCTCTCTCTCTCTCTCTCTCTCTCTCTGCATATGTGAGTGTCTGATACAATTTTATGTAAATGTAAAGAAATACAAATCCTAAAGGTTATTTCAAACTCTTTAGTGTTATTTATTCCTACATCTTCCATCTCCTTATGTATTGTACATTTGTCCCTTCTCAAATTAAACCACTCCCAGTTTCTCCCACTTTCCTCTTCGTATCACCTGTTACCTGTATCCTGCTATCCCATACCACTGCCATGTTCTGTTTGTTTTCCTGTTTTTTATGGGCACTACAGATTAATATGAACTTAATAATAATGATTTTTTTGCAGTATTCTACTTTCTCCAGAACACTAGTCATCTGGACAAAATAGAAAGAGAGAAATATCAGAATTAAAGGATATCACACATCAAATGGACCTAAATTTACCTGCAGAACATTCTTTCCAAGGAACGAAGAACATACATTATACTCAGCCATCCAGGGACTCTTCTCTAAAATAGAGCAGATCCCAGGCTACAAAACAAATTTGATGAAACATAAAATACCTCCATATATTCTATTGTAACACAGTGGAGTTACACTTCAAATCAACAGCAAATGAATCTCTAGTTGTTAGAAATCTCATGGAGATTAAACAAATCAATGCTGGAAAATGAAATACCAAGGAAGAAATCAAGAAAAAAGGGGAAAAAATTTCCAGAAATACACAACACAACAAAATCAGTGGCTCACGTTGTTATCTGTTCTACAAGGGAAATTTATATATCAAAGATCCCACATTAAAAAAAAAAGATACTTTTGCCCTTATATGTCTGGGAGGTCAGGCTATAAATCTGAGAAACCAAACAACAGAGTGGATAGTTTCGACCCAGTTTTTGCACTTTGGAAATGTCTTCATAGCTATTTGTGTAGCTATATATTTGTGTAGGTATATGTCCTGCCCATCCTATGTAGTTGTTAATCTAGTCAAGTTGATAACATGAATTAAGCATTCTATGAGTATTAGGAACTTATAATTTCAGAGAGTATTTCCCTGATCACCAAGGCTGGGAATATGGCATTAGGGAGGCATGCAGGCAGGCAGTGATCTTGCTAGAGCAACAGCTGAGAGCATCCATCTTCATCCTCAACCAGGGAGGTAAAGGGACACTAAGAATGTCTTTCTGGGTCTGGGTTAAATCATTCAGAATGATTATTTCTGGTCCCATCCATTGACTTGTAAATTTCACTTTTATTCATAGTTGAGTTCGATTGTGACTGTCAATTGTGTTGTAGTATATGTGAAGCTTGTTGGGTTGATGTGTGGGTCGTGCATCTGTCTTGCCACGTGGCTAGGTCCTCTAGTAGGGACAGAGGCACAGGAATTCGACTGTGTTCACTTTATGATAGTGCTAGGTGGACTTAAGGCTGTGTGAAGCTGCAGGACTCTACTCTAAGCTGGGGAGCACAGTGTGAGGTTTCCGAGAGAGCCAGAGCTCATACAAGAAGGAGGGTCTTGGAAGGAATGCTCAATTGGCTATGCCCCTCTGGCCTTTAAGTACCTCATCAATATGGAGATCTGTCTTGAGGATCCTTGGCCTGTAGTCATGCCCTTTACCTGTGAAGGGGCTAGCCTACAGCGTTGAAAGCATAGATCAATGGAGGTCTGTGGCCTCCTGTGTGGAGCCTGGAATCTAGCAGCATGGCAAAATGCATGCCATTACTAAGAATCACCCAGGGTTGCAGTCGATTTCTAGTTGGTGCTTGACTAGAAACCATGCTGTTCTTTCACAGTCCAACATCTATGAACCATATTTTCATTATCCATTCATCAGTTGTAGGACATCTAGGTTGTTTCCCTTTCTTGGCTATTGGGAATAAAGCAGCAAGGAGCATGAACAAACCTGTTACCTCTGAAGTAGGATCATATCCTTTGGGTATAGGCCCAGGAAGATTGTCTTAGTTAGTTTTCTATTTCTGTGAAGAGACACCATGACCATGGAAGCTCTTTTTAAAGAAAACATTTAAATGGGGCCTGCTTGCTGTGTCAGAAGTTTAGTCCACTATTGTCTTGGCAGAAGCATGGCAGCACTCAGGCAGATGTGGTGCTGGAGAAGTAGCTGATAGCTCTGTATCCAGATCTATAGGAAGCAGGAAAAAACACAGGCCCTGAGTTGGGATTTTGAAACTTCAAAGCCTACCCACACAATGAGGGCACACCTCCTACTTCTATCAAATAGTGCTGCACCCTAGTGTCCAAGTATTGAAATCTATGTGCCTATGGAGGCCATTCTCATTCAAATACAACAAATAGTATAGTAGATCATATGGTAGATGTACTTCTAGGGATATATTCTGGAACATCTGTGCTGATTTCCATAGTGACTATACATCTGAAAACATGTTCTCCTATCCCACACCCGTGTCAACACTTGTTGTCATTTAGTCCATTGATAATATTCAGTCTAACTAGGGTAAGATGGAATGTCAGAGTTATTTTAATATGCATTTTTCTGATGCCTAATGATATTAAACATTTTAAAGTGTATTTATCATCTCTTTGTTTTTCTTCTTTTGAAGATTCTGCCTGTTTGCATAAAAGATTGGGAGGTGGTGTAGAGGACAGGGTCTCTCTACATATGTGTGGCTGTTCCAGAAACTACTGCATAGACCAGTGTGTCTACAAGCACACAGAGAGCTTCTTGTCTCTGCTGTCTAAGTGCTGATATTGAAGGTAGGCACTACAATGTCCAGTCATAGAAGCATTTTAAATGCTTAAATTTAAAATTAAATTTAAATTTTAAACTTTAAATGCTTTCATTTAAAATTACTTCTTTAAATGTTTAAAATGATAGGGTTCCTGGTGTTTAGTTTTAACACCATTATATAGTCTATAAATAAACACTCTTTTACATGTATACTTGGCTAAGATTGTCCTTGAGCCCTTAGGCTTTCAATTGAGTTAAGAGTTTCATTTGCTGTCTGATTCACTCTTCTATTGCTGTGATGAGACACTTTGACCATGCTAACTTATAAAGCATTTCACTGGAGCAGGCTAACAGTTTCAGAGGGTGATCCAGGATCACCATGGTGGAGAGCATGGCAGCAGGCAGGCATGAAGACAGGCATGGCTGAAGAGAGACAGGAAAATTTACGTCTGATCCACAAGGTGAAGCAAGGTGAAGGTAGAAGACAGAGAGAGAGAGAGAGAGAGAGAGAGAGAGAGAGAGAGAGAGAGAGAAACTCAGAGACAGAGACAGACATGGCTTGGCATGATCTTTTGAAACCCCAACCCCACCTCCAGAGACACACCTCCTCCAGCAAGGCCATATCTCCTTGTGCTTTCTAGAGAATTTCCATGAAGTAGGTACCAAGCATTCAAGTAAACAAACTGTTAAGGACCATTTTTATTCAAACCGCCCCATTTACATTACAGGATATTTTTAATTTCTCAAGGGCTGATCACTCAATTATGAGCCTTACTCTGAGAGACTGGAGTCGTACAGAAAGTTCCTAGCAATACCTTTGTCTTTAGATGGACCACTACATCATCTTACAGCAATCTCAGAATTTCTCGTCTAAATCTGAGATTTTGGTGCATTTGAAATTTTAAAGGAGGGTGAAAGATAAAGATCAAATTTCATTTTTCTATGTAGGTCCAGTTTTCCAAGTATGGTTTTTTGGAAAAATATGTTTTCTCTGAAGTGTCTTTTAGGACAATCTGTAGAAAACTCAAAAAGTTGTAGGTGTGTGAACTTCCATTCAAGTGGGCCATCTATTCTGCTTCCTTGTACTTTGAGTCTGATTTTGTGACAGTACCATGTTTTATTTCATGTAGCATAACTTGAACTCAGATACTGAGGTACCTTCAACAGTGTTTTTATTTTGGGGAACTGCTTTGGATAGCCATGTCTTTTGTGTTTCAACATGAATTTTAAAATTGTTTTCTCATTCTGTGATGAATAAATATTGGCATATAATTGATATTGCATTTAGTTTATAGATTAATTTGGTAGAATGGTCATTTTCACAATGTTAATCTTACCCATCTGTGGTTGTTGGAGATCTTTGTATCCTCCAGTGTCATCTTGAATTTCTTCAGTCTTTTAACTTTCAGTTTAGATGTCTTTTTTGTACTTCTTTAGGTTTACTCCAAAATATCATTTGCTTTTTTAGGCTGCTGTGAATGCCATTGTTTCCTTGATTTCTTTCTCAGGGTATATTTATCATTGTAAAATATACTGGCTAGTTTATGGTCAACTTAACATAAGCTAGAACCAATTGGGAATAGAGACTCTCAACTGAGAAAATGCCTCCATAAAGGTGGCCTATAGGCAACTTTATTGGACTGTTTCCTGATTAATTATTGATATGAGTGGGCCCAGCCCACTGTGGGTGTTGCCAACCCTAGGCATGGTTCTGAGTTGTATAAAAAAGTAGGTTCCATGAGGAGCATGCCACTAAGCAATGTTTCTCCATAGCTTCTACTTCAGTTTCTACCTCCACATTTCTGTCTATGTTTAGAACATAGTCTTCCTAGTGACATCCCTGCAAATGAATGTTGTCACAGAAGCAGAACCTAAACATAACAAGTGGATTATGAAACCACCTGAGACAAAAACATGGTCACAATGTCAGCACCATGACAAAGTGGACATGACAGGTGATGATCAACACAGGTGGTCATGATTATCTTTAGGATAAACAAAGGCATTTTTCCATTCTGAAACAGGCAGTACTGAACAATTTGAGTTAAGATTATTGATGGTATGTAGCCCAATCCTTGAGAAACATATTTAATCCTAAACAGAAATGAGTATAATTTTTCTTTACTGTAAAATTGTTTTCAATCCTAAGATATAGGCAGACTGGTTGATCAATATTATCTAAATGGCTATTTGTAGTCTAGGAGAGATTTGAAAGGATGTGAATTCAGATAGAAGGAGAAGGAGAGAGGATCTTAGAAGAGTTGTAGGAGAGGAAACCATAATCTGAATATATTGTACTAGAAAAACCATTTTCAATAAAAGAAAAAATGAAAAAGAAAGAAAAATATGTCTGCATTCTTCTTTCCATTTTACATTTTAAGTGAAGCTGTATTCAAAAATGAAAGATGAATTAACATGGCAGATGAAATTCTGAGACAGAATGAAATGTTGTGTTTTTACCACATTTAATGAGATTTACAGTGAGATTAGAGGTAAACTGTAGAACAAAAGTACGGAGAAAAGTGTGTGAGAAAAAATGAAGATTAAGGCCAAGTGGTAATTATTAAAGAAATTAGTGCAGTTAAGATACCTAACAGCAAAGTACTGAAAGTTTGGAGTGGAGGATAACACATTGTACTATTAACAACATAAAAATCAGAGTATAATTTGTGGGAAGTTTCTTCTTTCATTCAACCATGGAGGTCTTATGGAAGGAGCTCAGTTAGGGAGAGTAAAGGACTTTACTTGTTGAGTCAGCAAACCTCTGATCATCTCAGTCATGGAACTGAGGAAGCTCTGTATCTATAATGATGTGTTGTGTGTATATCTGTACATCACTCACAAAGAGCTGATACTTTTTCCTCTTGGTTTGACAACACCAGTCTGGAGACCCAGAGGATTACTTACTCCACAGTTTCAGAAGTTATATGATTCAGGGGAACTTTACCAGAATCAGTTACTCATCTGAAGAAACATTTCCTAATATACTGTGAGATCTACTAACTTAAAAGTGAGCATCTACCTGTAGGGGTCGGTTCTTATGTTAAAGTCCTGTCCTCAATTGTTTCTTGATCTGTCAGTAAACAAAGCCATGGGCTCATTGCTGGGCAGAAGGTACAGGTCCCTGGAGGAAACGTGGAGAAATGGTAGTGGAGCATGCTTTAGAGAGAGAAGTACAATTCAGCAATGTGAAGTATCAATACAAAGTGGCCACACAGTCTGCTTCTATAGGAAGGTGGCCAGGGGTATATAGCAGGGGAAAGATGTGACTGACTGAGATGCTTACATTAAGGGCAGGCGGGAGAGGTGGAGATAAGAAATTGATGAGGACATCCTTTTCCAGACAGGAGATAGTACAACCCCAAGTAGACAAGTGGAAAATGAACAACTGAATGTTTGCTTGTGTGTGTTTTATCCTCAGATTTAAAGGAAGCTAGGAGAGGCCTGGCAGCACAGTCACTTCCCAGAGTAAAGGCAGGAGGTAGACCAAAAATACAAGCAACATCTCCCATCCCTCTCCCTTGCTAGTCTTGAACTGAACTTTTTCGCCTACATCTTTAATTTCTTCCAAGTTGGATTATATTTTCTTATTATGCACACGCCTTGAGAGGAGCCATTGTTTCAATATATTCAGACATGTTTTTTCACAATCCCATTTTTTGCAAAGTAAACTCCCTTGTTCTTGGCAATATAGGAGTTCCTGAGGAATATCAAATTGTAAGTTTATGTCTCTTCTTCAAAAGATAAAATCCTAAATTCTCCCCTACTCCAATACAACCAGACAAAGTAGGCACCTTTGAGCAAAGGTCAACAGGGACATTGGATTGCTGCTCTGTAGTTCCATTAGCTATCACTTCTCCAGTATCTATCATTCTGAGTTCACATTCCCAGGCTTGAGAGTGTTGGCGTTTGAGCTATGATCCTGTAATTATAAGATACTCAAGACTCAGTAGGATTGATAGTGGATGGAAAGGTCTCAGATCCAGTAAACCCTCAATTTCAATGGATCCATAAGCTCAGGAGAGACTGTGTTTGGCACTGTCATTGTGGCTTCTTCCTTCTTTAGCTGAGTATGTTGAGTCTATCGTACAATGTACACCTCACAGATGTAAGAGTTGAAAAATCATGTAAGTCCTTTACAAATGTTTGGGTTGTCCTGGGCTACCTCCTTCATAGGCATAGTATCACTATGACACTCTGACAAGGATGAAATGTTGCTGGGGATATGTTTCCAAAGTCAGAAGTCCACTCTGTCTTTCAGTTACTTGAATGAATTGCCTTTATGGAGAACTGAAGGACCTGGACAATGAAAAATAAATACGAACGATTGGCCAACTGATGATATCTGAGCATATAATGATACCTGGGAAACAATGGAGGCGGAATTCCAAACAAATATTATGGGGTTGAAATTCTCCCAGTATGGGGTACAATAGTCCCAAAAGAAGAAGGAGGCCTGTTCACCCTTCCCTGACCTGAGAGTTTTGTACTGTTTCCATCAATGAACTATTCTTTATTTTCATGTGTCCAGATCTCTGAGGTCTGCAAGCACAATGATGGTTCCCATCTATGCATAAATTATTTACTATTAATTGACAAGTTTTGGCTATGAATGCTCTGCTACTGTCTGACACAGTTCTTAGGGAGTGGTAAATTTTTTTCTTCAGTACATGGAAGAGCTTTTGAGCTACTCTTTGAGCATTTCCAGACTAGTGGGTAGACTACTTCTACCCTCTCAGATAAGTTATTAAAAAAAGCATGACCACTTATCCTCCCCTAGCAGGCCAGATATAAGTGAAGTCAGCTTCCCACGATTCACCACAGTTTTTGCCCCTCATATTTGCCCCCTTCTGGGAGAAGTTCTCTGTTTACATTTATTTTACTATAAATTTGACATATTGTTTAAATAAGTTGGGCCAGGCTGTCAAGTCTTGTTATAACATACCTTTTTCTGAGAAACTTAGAAAGTATTGTGGTCACCAGTCAGATAGTCTGGCTAAGTTTAGTTACCAGGGCCCTGCCAATATTTTCAGGCAGAGTGACCCTTACCTCTGGTGCCTATCACCAACGTTTGCATTCAGCTATCCTTCGGATATTTTTACATCTCTTATTTCCCCTTGGTTATACAATTTTGAGGTCTCAGGCAGGGTGTGTGTGTGTGTGTGTGTGTGTGTGTGTGTCTAATTAAGTTACCCCCCCAGTTCCTCCTTTCCCCCTCCCTATTTAAGCTAACTCCCCCTGGCTCTTAGGGGGGACGAGTGCGCACATTCAGACCCAACTATCACACCATGAACAATAAACTTCTTAAGCACGGATTCCACGTGTCTTCTCGGGCCTGCCTCCGCCAAAGATTCCAGTCTCTGGAACCTTGGACCTTCTCATGTATGTGGGACCCGCAGGCGTGGAAAGTTACCCGGGACTCAGCCACCCGCCCATCCGTGGGTCGCTGCCGTGTGGGTCGGGGGACCCCTGCGCGAGTTTTTAACCACATGTTTCCATTTGAGAGAGGGTTGTGTCTTTTCCCAATAACTAATCATGGAAACCACTTCGCCGGCTCTTTGAATGGTTAAACCTGATTTGCCTGTTGGCTGTTGTGCTCTGTGACCACAAGGTGGCTCCAGAGGCTTTTGTAGTGAAAACTTGACCAAGTCTGGTCTCTGGTGTGGCTGTTTTCGGCTTGCAGGGTTTTAATAAATGTTCTCAAATTTATTGTAAAAATCGAAATTGACATTTGTTGTGGTTGGGTTGATATTGTGAGTATTATGGTACATAATGCTATGCCATGTTTAGAATAAGCATTAAGCTTTGTATGTTTAGGATCACTTCTAATCTACCCATTCAGCTTTCTTTTTTCTAGCATCTGTGTATTTACTTATGTATATATGTACATTTATATAATCATCATCATAATCTTTGGTTTTTATGTATTCATAACTGTAACTTATATTTATCTTATGTCTCACCATTTCATTCATATATATATATATATATATATATATATAATTTATTTTATTTTTTCAAATTGTAATTTATACTCATTCACACAGGGGTTATAAACACAGAAAGGCAGGATGTGGGGAGGGGGATGACACTGGAGCATGGGTGTTCAGGGGGAATATAGATATTTTTCAGAACAGGGTACCGGCTGGGTGAAGGTTCAGGGGACATGTCACTATGACTCTGCCTATGATTCACTTGTCCTTATCTAAGTTGGTAATATCTGCCAAGGCTACCTATTTACAAGGTCTATGACTACTCAGGCTGGTAAATTGTCACAAAAACTGCCTGTTTACAATAGCTTATAGCCATCTGTTTCAGTGTTTATACACAGAGACCCAAGACTTGGTGTTAGTATACATGTATGACAGACCTATTGCTGATTTTAGGCCTATGGCTGATTTTAGGCCTTCAGTGTGTAAGCAGGGCTGCCCCTGACATCTCCTCCCTTCTCTAAGTATAGACGGGTTGTGGCCAATCTAATCTTGTGAAGGCAAGGATAGAGGCCTGACCTCCAGTACTTGAAGGGGAGCTTGTAATGGCTCCGATCTCCCTGTTGTTGTCCAGTGAGGCATGAGGGCCATACCCTATGTCTTTTTTCCTGGAGAGGGGATACTTTTGACATCAACCCTTATGCAGTGAGGCTTGTCCCTCAGGGAACCCAGAGAGATATTTTTAACTTTTATTGATAGCCCCTTGCAGTGCTTAGCCTCACAGCCTAAGAAAGAATTCAGGTCGCCTGTCAGAGGGGGTTCTGGGTGGCCCCTCTCTGCCTGGTCTAGTGTCTCACCATTTCAAATAGATTGTTTTATTTAATCTTCATTGAAAAAGGCAAGTGAACCTGGAAAATACTTTCGTCATTTAACCAATGATCAAATTGAGAATTATAGAGAATAGAAAGCTGCTTCAGGACACAAAACATTTTTACTGTTCCTACTAAGCATGATACTTGTTACAGTTCTTGTAATGTTCATAACAGCTATATTGTTTTTACTTACTTATATTTAAAAAAATATTTTCAGTTTTATTTTATCTTAGCTGTGTGGGTGTTTTGTCTTCTGCATGTGTGTCTGTGTGCTATATGTGTGCCTGGTACCCTGAGAAGCCAGAAGATCCCAGGTCCCCTGGAAGAGCATCTAGTGCTCTTAATTGGTGAGCCATCTTTCTAGCCCCTTTATTGCTTAATCACAAGTAAGGGGGTTGGAGAGATGGCTCAGTGATTAAGATAACTATTTCTCTTGCAGAGAACCTGCATTCAGTTCCTAGCATCAACACTGGGTGTCTCACAAACACCAGAGATCTGACATCCTCTTTTAGCCTTCATAAGCACCTGCACATACATGGGAAGAAAATCTCTGCGATCAAGGCATGGTGATGGTATGTGGGCTGGTAATGGTCAGTGTTTGTGAGTGCAGAAATCTTGTTTTTAGATAAACATACTGTACAAAGACCTTAATTGCCACTAAAATATCCTGTAATCAACATAGGTTGTAGGGAGGCAAGGCTCAAGCATGTCTTAAGAGACTGGACTGCTTCAAGAACCGTGATCAGCAGCAGTGCCTTCTGGGAAGTTTATTCCTGTGATCTTTTTGTCCTTGTCACTATAGCCATGGACTTCACTAAGGGAGTTTAATGACTGTTCTGTTTATATACAGGAGTATCGAAGTCATATGACGGGAAGAAGAGAAAACTATTTTTCTGTGCTGTGTGTTCACAGGCTGTAAAATGAAAAAGCACTTTCATGTATATCATACAGTGATCGTCAGGATTCAATAAACTCAATCTTTTCATGGTATTTGACATAGAAAAAGTTCACTGTACCTTTATTATGATTGTTGAACCATGGTGGATAGTATGGTGTAATGAAGGGATTGGCAGAAAGATGAGTTAAAGCTGATGGATAGGATCCTTGTGTACTAAGAAAACGTAAGTCAGAGGAGGGGTCTCTATTAATTGAAACCATCTACAAAAGGCTGTTTGCTTCTTATTTCTGATTGCAACCAGCCACATAGACATAGAATTTCTAGCAGTCTTAGATATCACCCCATTTAGCTGCATTATAGCAGAGAAATAGTCTCTGGAGCAAGTGACAGCTTCAGGAGTAGAATTGTGACTTGGGGTTTGGTTGCTGTTAACTACTACTCACACAGATCCCCTTTAATCGGGATATTTGCAGTTCTGGGATTGAGATAGATTTTTGTCTGTATGATATGATCTCACTTTGGAGTTCTGAGTTACTGAAGTAAATGCCATATGGAATCAAAGGAGGGCAAGGCATTATAACTTTAAATCAATGTACACAGAGTCTTACTTTTCCTTGACATAGTATCCTCAAGTTCACGATGCACTCAATAGATCTCTTCCTAGAAAGGCTTCATGTAATGGCATTTTCCCCATTAGCAGAGAAATATGGCTTCCTTTTTTTCTGTGGTCTTCTCAAGATGCTTTCTATTATCTTTACTGATGTTATAACCTTATAGAGACTTATTTCTCAGCTCCCAAGTAAGAGTAGCATAACTTGATTTTATGAGCTAATATATTTCCAATGCTTTCAGAACCTATCTCAGGCTTGCTTATGAATGTATAACAGCATCTGTCTTTTATATACATGGCTATTGGACAAATACAAGAAATCAGCAGTACATTGGACAGTTTCTTAAGTTTTAGAAGCTGCCAACCAGATAACTTTTTGTTCTGGTTAGCTTCAGCTGTTAATTTGACACTGTAGAGTCATCTGAGGGCGTCCCAACTGAGGATTTGCATAGATCAGAATGGCTCATAACCATGTTTGTGAGGGATGGTCTTGACAGATGTGAGAGGGCCTAACCTGCTGTGAGTGGCACCTTCCTTAAGCAGGAGGGTCTGGACTCTTTATGAATGCTAGTCAAGGTGTGAACTAGGGAGCAAGCCAGCAAGCAGCATTCTCCCTGCTTTCTCCTATGCTTCCTTGGATGGGAAGGGGTTCGAGTACTGACTTCCTTCAATAATAGACTGTAACCTGGGAAGTGTAAGTCAAATGCACTGTTTTCTACCCCAAGTTGCTTTTGGTTAGGGTGTGTTACCACAACAACAGAGAAGGAGTCTAAAATACTTTCTTTACAGATACTATTTAAAAGTTAGTTTGTATTCCAGGTATGGAGTAGTTTTGCCATTTTTTTTTCAGTTCACTCTGATTAGTTTTAAGTATTTTTCCTTCCTATTTTTTATCTCATCATTCAAGTACATATCTTTAAAAGTATAACCCGCTTTCTACTTGATTACATTACATACTCATGGATATGAGTCAAGGGGAAATTGGAACTGTAATAATACTGGGTTTAAAAGTACTTTTATTTTACAAAATAAATATTTAGTCAGTGAAACATGGAAATCATAGAGCAGAAAGAAATAATTCCTTCCACCAACTGGGACATAACCTGATGAGAATTCTGTGTATGTTTCCCATGAAAGATAGGTAGATTTTGTTCTACATGACTGGGATTATGCAAGGCACCTCTGCATTTTGCCATGTAATTATCACTCGATACTCTGGAATCTCAAGCTGATACCTTAATAAAGGTAGTGTGGTTTAATGGGAAACAATGTAGCTATGAGAAAAGTGCTAAGCACAAAATTTATAGATACTCATTTTTCTCCACTAAACAGCTGTGAATCAGGGATTTGGCTGATAGGGTTTTAGATATTTGAAAGTGTTTGGGATAGGTGAAATCAAGAGATAGTTTGCAAAGAAGAAAGTGGAAAGAAGATACTAGCTCTCTTGAGAATGGGAAGGTAGTTTAGTTGGTAAAGTGCTTGTCCTTCAAGCATGAGGATTTATAATTCAACCCCTAGAATGGGGGAGGGGCACACTCAGCTAAGTGTGGTTGTAATCCCATTAGGTGAATGCCAGGGGATCATTGACTGGATAGCATGGTCTGCTTTGTAGGTCCTAGGCCAGTGAAGAGGCTATCTCTCCCCACTCCTCTAATAGTGAACAATGCCTGGAGAATGATAGTTGAGGTTGTCCTCTGACCTTCACATGTACAGATGTGGCACATACTCACATATACAAGTCAAAGGCAGTGCTTGGATAGGCCTGAGATGGGACTGAGTGTGTTGATCCACTGAGTTTGCAACTAATCCCAATGAAACTGCTACTTTCATCAGGGCTGCCTTTAATCCTCCACCGACCCCTTGGTGGCTCTGTTTTTTGTCACTTCAAATAATTCTTCATTAAAAAAGTCTCATTCCTAATAACATACTCTCTCAAGAGACTGCTGGTCTGGGGTGATGTCACCTTTAACTCATAACAAATTGCTTTTAAATTTTTTTAACTTCATATTTTACATCCCAACCATAGTTTCTGCTCCCTCCTTTTTTTCCTAGTCCTTCCTCATATCTTCCTTTACTCCTCAGTTCACCCCACTTCCATTTTTCTTCAGAAAAGGTCAGGCCTCCCAGGCAAATCAACCAAATATGGTATATCAAGTTACAATGAAAAAAAAAAAAGTTGCCATGAGACTAGGCACCTCCCCTCATATAAAGGCTGGGACTAGGTAATCCAATAGGAGGGAAAGGGTTTCCAAAACAGGCAAAAGAGTTGGAGACAGAGCCCCTACCTCACACTGTTAGGAGTCCCACAAAAACACCAAACTATACAACTATAATATATATAGAGGGCCTAGGTCAGATCTATGTAGGCTCCTTGGTTGTCAGCTCAGTCTCTGTGAGCCCACGTGAGGCCAGGTTAGTTGGTTCTGTGGGTTTCTTTGTGGTGCCCTTGAACACTTTGGCTCCTATATTTCTTTCTTTCTCCTCCTCTTCTGCAGGATTCCCTGAGCTCTACCTAATGTTTGGGAGTGTGTCTCTGCATCTGTTTCCATCAGTTGTTGCATGAAGTCTCTTTGATGATGGTTATGCTCAGTTCCTGTCTACAAGTATAGCAGACTTTCATTAGGAATCATCTCACTGACTGTTTTTTCCAGTCCTGTGTGGTACTATTCTAAGATTATAGGCTCTCCAACCTCTAGTAGTTGGCCCTCCAGGCAGTGTCATGGATGGGTTCCCTCTTGTGGCATGGATCTCAAATTGGATGAGTCATTGGTTAGCCATTCGCACAATTTCTGCACCACCCTAACCCGTGCATCTTGCAGGAAGGACAAATTGTAGATAGAAGGTTTTGTGGTTGTGTTGAAGTCCCTATCCCTCCACTGAAAGTCTTGCCTGGTTACAGGAGATGACCATTACTAGGAGTCTTAGCTAAGATCACCCTCCTAGATTCCTGGGAGTTTCTACTACACTACGTTTCTACTTCACCGCCTAAATACACCCCAGTTGTGGTTGTATCTCCCAGTATTCTCTCCCATTCTCCTGCTCACACCTCATGCCTCCTGTTCCCACCCGACCCAACCCCTTAGGGGTTACAGGTCTATTTAAATTGTTTATCTTATCTTGATTTAACTTTAGTTACTTGTATCTATCAAGAAATGGGCCCATTTCTTTTAGGTTTTCTGATTTTATGAAGTATGAGTTTTGAAATATGACCTAATGTTTTTTTTTGGAACTCCTTGGTGTTTGTTATGTCTCCCTGTTTTCTTTCTGTTTTTGTTAGTTTGTTCACTCTCAGTCTTTTAGTTAGTTTGGATAAGGGTTTGTCTATCTTGTTGATTTTCTCAAAGAACCAACTCATTGTTTCCTTGATTCTTTGTATTGTTCTCTTTGTTTTTATTTTTTTATTTCAGCCCAGAGTTGATTATTTCCTGCAGTCTACTCTTCTTGGATGCAATCGCTTCTTTTTGTTCTAGAGCTTTCAGGTGTGCTGTTAAGTTGCTAGTATAAGATCTCTCTAATTTATTTATGAAGGCACTTAGATCCATGAACTTTTATCTTAGTACTACTTTCATTGTGTCAATATGTTTGAGTATGTTGTGCAACCATTTTCACTGAATTCTAGGAAGACTTTAATTTCTTTATTTTTGTTTTGACCCAGTAGTGATTCAGTAGGGAGTGGTTCAGTTTCTGTGAGTTTGTTGGCTTTCTGTTGATTCTGTTGTTGAAATTCAGCTTAAATCCTTGGTAATCTGGTAGGATAGGGGGGCATATTTCAATTTTCTTGTATCTGTTGAAACTTTCTTTGTGGCTGAGTATGTGACCCATTTTAAAGAAAGTTCTGTGAGGTACTGAGAAGAAGGTATATTCTTTTATATAGGTGAAATGTTCCATAGATAACTTTGGGCTTCATTTGAGTCATAATGTTTGCTAGCTCCAATATTTCTGTTTAGTTTTGTCTGCATAACGTATCCATTGGTGAGAGTGTATACTGAAGTCTCCCACTCTAATGTATGAGACTTCTAGTGTGTTTTAAGCATTAGTAATTTGTCTTTTACAAATGTAGGTACCCTTGTGTTTGTGGCATAGATGTTCAGGATGGAGATGCCATCTTGGGTTTTTTTCCTTTGATGAGTATGAAGTGCCCTTACTCCTCTCTTCTGTTTACTTTTGGTTGAAGTCTAGTTTGTTAAATATTCAACTGGCTACACTAACTTGCTTCTTGGGTCCATTTGCTTGGAAAATCTTTTTCTAATTCTTTACTCTCAGATAATATCTATCTTTAATGTTGAAGTTTTGCTTGTATGCTGCAGAAGGACGGATCCAGTTTTTGCATACATTATTAGCCCGTGTATTTTTATTGACAAATTGAGTCCATTTATATTGAGATATATTAATGACCAATGATTGTTAATTCTTGTTATTTTGGTGATGGTTTTAGTTTGGTTGTGGTGTGTGCGTGTGTGTGTATGTGTGTGTGTGTGTGTACTTCCTCTCCTTTGGTTTTCTTGGTGTGAGATCATTTTTTTTCCAAGTTGTCATGGTATAGTTAGTCTCCTTGGGATGAAGTTTTTCTTCTAGTACCTTCTGTAGGATTGGATTCATGGATAGATGCTGTTTAAATTTTACTCTGTCTTGGAATATCTCATTCTCTTCATCTATGGCAATTGAAATTTTTGCTGGGTATAATATTCTGGGCTGACATCTGTGATATTTTAGAGTCTGCAAGACATTTGTCCAGGCCTTTTGTTGTCATAGTCTCAATGAGAAGTCAGGTGTAATTCAAATACATCTGCCTTTCTATGTTACTTGACCTTTCCCCTGGCAACTTTTAATATTCTGTCTTTGCTCTGTATATTTAGTTTTTTGATTATTGTGTTCTGTAGGGACTTTCTTTTCTGACCCTTTCTATTTGGTGCTCTGTAAGCTTCTTGTACCTTTATAATTTTCTTCTATGAGTTTGATAAAAAAAAAATTCTGGAGGGATAGAGAGATGGCTCAGTGGTTAAGAGCACAGGTTGCTCTTCCTCAGAACTCCTGAGTTCAATTCCTAGCAACCACATTCTGGGTCACAACCATCTATAATGGAATCATATGCTCTTATCTGTCATGCAGCCATACATGCAAATTGAGCACTCATATACATAAAAAAATAAAAAATCTTAAAAAAAATATTTTCTGGATCTTTGAGCTAGGATTCTTCTCTCTCTCTCTCTCTCTCTCTCTTTATTTCTGTTACTTTTATGGTTTGACCTTTTCACAGTGTTCCAGATTTCCTGGATGTTTTCTTTCAGGAATATTTAAGACTTAACATTTCCTTTGACAGATGTATCAACTTCTTCTATTATATCTTTTACACCTGAGATGCTGTCTTCCATCTCTTGTATTCTTTTGGTGATTGTTTTGTCTGTAGTTCCTGATGCTTACCAAGATTTTTCATCCCTATCTAAAGGTTTCACTTAGTTTGGTATTTCTTTAATTACTTTTTTTTTATTTTCAGGTCTGGAGCAGTTTTATTAACTTCTTTACCTGTTTTGTTTTGTTTGTTTGTTTGTTTGATTTATTGGCTTTCTTTAAGGGATTATTCATTTCCTGCCATTGTTTATTTGTGATTTTTTGTATTTCTTTAAGAGACTTATTACTTTCCTTTAATTGTTTGCCTGTGTTTTCCTGAATTTCTTTAAGGGATTTATTCAGTTCCACTTTAAGAACCTCTATAATTTTCATGAAATTTGTTTTAAGATCATTTTCTTGTGCTTCAGTATGTTAGAATATCCAGGATTTGCTGTTGTAGGATAGCTGGGTGGTGCCATATTGTCATGGCTGTTGTTGATTGTGTTCTTATGCTGGCTTCTTAGGCATCTAGGTTTGAGCTCACCTGAAGGTTTTGTCATTAGGTTTCAGTCCTAATTTTTGGGTCTATATTTGTTGGATGGATTTTCCCCCCTTGGTTTTTGTTTTCTCCGGTCTTCTGACCTGAGTAGCCTGTGGTTCTGGTGACAGGTGAGTCCTCATGTCCAGTAGGGTGTCTCCCTTGGGTTTTGATGGACTTCCAAACTTATGGGATTTTGGGTGCTGTTGTGGCTTCTGGGGTTCCAAGTCCTGGCATGGCCTCTGGTAGAGCAAGGGGCTTCTGGAGTCCTGAGTCCTGGCATCTGAGGTTCTAGGTACTACAGTAGCCTTTGGTAGGGCAGGTGGCTTCTGCTCGAGTTGTGGCCCCAGATATGGAGGAGTTGCTCTTGGGGAAAGCCAGGCAAGTTTTAAGGAGTGTTGGCAGGCTTGTGAGCAGGGTCTTGCTTTGGGTTCTTGGTATGAGTATGTTCTCCTGTAGAGAAAGCAGCTTCTGCTAACTTTCTGGGCTGGGATATGGAGATGAGGGTAGGCAGTGATGTTGGGGAAAGCTGGATGGGCTTTGAGGAAGCTTTGGTGTCTTCTAGCAGAGTATTACCTGGGGCTCTGTGTACAGCGTGGCCTCTGATAGAACAATGGGCTTCTGCTGAAGTTGTGAGCTGGGATCAGGAAACTGCTTTTAAAAAGCACACTGAATACCTTACATGTCTGTCAGCAATGCCTTTTGGGAACTTTACTAACCAGAGTCACCAAACTCTGGATTTGCTCATCACTTCCCATCATGTGCCTTTGTGCTTTTGCTATTTGTGACATTGCTGTCAATTTTGGTGACTCCTGATGTTACAAAGTAATAATTTTTCCAATGTATATGTAAGAAATATTTTCTCAAACTTTTCATTCCTTTTACTCATTTTTAGGACATTTTCCCATTTACTAGTTAGTTTTTATAAAGTTAAAGAAGCCAACTTAAAAAAATGTTATAAATCTCTTTGTAGCCTTCTACATTTCTCCCAAGTTTAGAATTGCTCCTTTTTATATTTGTCATTTGTTGAGCAGTTTATTTTACACATAAAATTAGAGAAGGGTGGAATTTATTTTATTTGGGATGAGCAATAACTTATGCCTGTCTCTTATTTTCCTATGGCATTTAAATAACACTTAAAAAAGTAACTCCCTTAAAGAAGTACAGGAGAGCACAAGTAAACAGGTAGAAAGAAGCCCTTAAAGAGGAAACACAGAAATCCTTTAAAGAACTTCAAGAAAACACAATGAAGGAATTAAATAAAACCATTCAGGATCTGAAAATGGAAATAGAAACAATAAAGAAATCTCAAAGGGAGACAACCCTGAAGATAGATAACCTAGGAAAGAGATCAGGAGTCATAGAGACAAGCATCACAAACAGAATACAAGTGATAGAAGACAGAACCTCATGTGCAGAAGATACCATGGAAAACATTGACACAACTGTCAAAGAAAATGCAAAATGCAAAAAGCTCCTAACCCAAAACATAGAGGAAATCCAGGACACAATGAGAAGACCAAACCTAAGGATAATAGGTATAGATGAGAGTGAAGATTCGAAATTAAAGGGCCAGTAAATATCTTTAACAAAATTATTGAGAAACCTAACCTAAAGAATGAGATGCCCATAAACATACAAGAAGCCTACAGAACACCAAATAGACTAGACCAGAAAAGAAATACCTCCTGTCACATAATAATCAAAACATCAAATGCGCACAAAAAAAATACTAAAAGCTGTGAGGGAAAAAGGTCAAGTAACATATAAAGGCAGACCTATTAGAATTACACCAGACTTCTCTCCAGAGACTATAAAAGCCAGAAGAGCCTGGACTGACATCATACAGACCCTAAGAGAACACAAATGCCAGCCCAGACTACTATACCTAGCAAAACACTCAATTACTATAGATGGTGAAACCAAGATATTCCATGATAAAACCAAATTTGAACAATATCTTCATACAAACCCAGCACTTCAAAGGATAATTGATGGAAAATGCCAACAGAAGGAGGGGAACTACAACCTAGAAAAAGCAAGGAAGTACTCTTCCAACAACCCCAAAAGAAGACAACTATACAAACATTATTCTACTTCTACTAACAAAAATAACAGGAAGCCACAATCATTTTTCCTTAATATCTCTTAACATCAATGGACCCATTCTCCAATAAAAAGACACAGACTATCAGTCTGCATACACAATCAGGACCCAGAGTTTTGCTGCATACAGGAAACACACCTCAGTGACAAAGACAGACACTACCTCAGAGTAAAAGGATGGAAAATAATTTTTTCAAGCAAATAGTCCCAAGAAACAAGCTGGAGTAGCCTTTCTAATATCAAATAAAATCGACTTCCAACCAAAAGTAATCAAAAAAGATAAGAAAGGACACTTCATACTCATCAAAGGAAAAATCTACCTCAATTCTGAACATCTATGCTCCAAATGCAAGGGAATCTACATACATAAAAGAAACTTTACTAAACACACATTACACCTCACACAATAATAGTTGGGGATTTAAACACCCCTCTCTCAGCAATGGACAGATCATGGAAACAGAAACTAAACTGAGACACTTTGAAATTAACAGAAGTTATGAACCAAAAGTTTAACAGATATCTATAGAATATTTCATCCTAAAACAAAAGAATATACCTTTTTCTCAGCACCTCATGGTACCTTCTCCAAAATAGACCATATAATTGGTCACAAAACAGGCCTCTACAGATACAAAAACATTAAAATAATCCCTTGCATCCTATCAGATCACCAAGGATTAAGGCTGGTCTTTAATAATGACAAAACCAATGGAAAACCCACATGCACATGGAAACCGAACAACTCTCTACTCAATGATGACTTGGTCAAGGAAGAAATAAAAAAAAGAAATTAAAGACTTTTTAGAATTTAATGAAAATGAGGACACATCATACCAAAACTTGTGGGACCTCATGAAGGCAGTGCTAAGAGGAAAGCTCATACCTTTAAGTGCCTACAAAAAGAAACTGGAGAGAGCATACACTAACAACTTGGCATCACACCTAAAAGCTCTAGAACAAAAAGAAGCAAATACACCCAAGAGGGGTAGATGGCAGGGGATAATCAAAATCAGGGCTGAAATCAACCAAATAGAAACAGAAAGAACAACACAAAATATTAACAAAACCTGGAGCTGGTTATTTGAGAAAATCAACAAGATAGATAAACCCTTAGCCAGATTAACCAGAGGTCAGAGAGACAGTATCCTAATCAATAAAATCAGATTGAAAAGGGAGACATTACAACAGAAACTGAAGAAATTCAAAAAATCATCATATCCTACTACAAAGGCCTATACTCAACAAAACTGGAAAACCTGGATGAAATGAACAACTTCCTAGACAGATACCAGGTACCAAAGTTAAATCAGGAGCAAATAAACCATGCAAACAGTCCCATAACCCCTAAGGAAATAGCAGCAATCATTAAAAGTCTCCCCAACAGAAAAATCCCAGGTCCAGATGGTTTTAGTGCAGAATTCTATCAGACTTTCAAGGAAGACCTAATACCAATTCTCTTCAAACTATTCCACAAAATAGAAACAGAAGGAACACTACCCAATCCATTCTATGAAGCCACAATTACACTCATTCCTAAACCTCACAAAGACCCAACAAAGAAAGAGAACTTCAGACCAATCTCCCTTACAAACATCGATGCAAAAATAATAAAATTCTAGCAAACAGAATCCAAGAACACATCAAAACAATCATCCATCATGATCAAGTAGGTTTTATGCCAGGCATGCAGGGATGATTCAACATTCGGAAATCCATCAATGTAATCCACTATATAAACAAACTCAAAGAAAAAAATCACATGATCATCTCACTAGATGCTGAGAAACCATTTGACAAAATTCAACACCCCTTCATGATCAAAGTCTTGGAAAGATCAGGAATTCAAGACCCATACCTAAACATAGTAAAAGCAATATACAGCAAACCAGTAGTCAACATCAAACTAAATGGAGAGAAACTTGAAGCAATCCCACTAAGATCAGGGACTAGACAAGGCTGCCCACTTTCTCCCTACCTACTCAATATAGTACTGGAAGTTGTAGCCAGAGCAATTAGACAACAAAAAAGAAGTCAAAGGGATACAAATAGGAAAGGAAGAAGTCAAAATATCACTATTTGCAGATGATATGATAGTATACTTAAGTGACCCCCAAACTTCCACCAGAGAACTCCTAAACCTTATAAACAACTTCAGCAAAGTGGCTGGTTATAAAATCAACTCAAACAAATCAGTAGCCTTCCTCTACATGAAAGATAAACAGACTGAAAAAGAAAATAGGGAAATGACACCATTCACAACAGTCACAAATAATATAAAATACCTTGATGTGAATCTAACCAAGCACGTGAAAGACCTGTATGACAAGAACTCCAAGTCTCTGAAGAAAGAAATCAAAAAAGATCTCAGAAGATGGAAAGATCTCCCATGCTCATTGTTTGGCAGGATTAATATAATAAAAATGGACATCTTGCCAAAAGCAATCTACAGATTAAATGCAATCCTCATTAAAATCCCAACTCAATTCTTCAGAGTTATAAAAGGACATTCCCAAATTCATTTGGAATAACAAAAAACCCAGGATAGCGAAAACTATTCTCAACAAAAAAAGAACTTCTGGAGGAATCGCCATCCCTGATTTCAAGCTGTACTACAGAGCAATAGTAATAAAATCTGCATTGTATTGGTACAGAGACAGGCAGGAAGATCAATGGAATAGAACTGAAGACCAAGAAATGAACCCACACACCTATGGCCACTTGATTATTGACAAAGAAGCTAAAACTGTCCAGTGGAAAAAGGACAGCATTTTCAAAAAATGGTGCTGGTTCAACTGGAGGACATGTAGAAGAATGCAAATCAATCCATTCTTATCTCCTTGTACAAAGCTCAATTCTAAGTGGATAAAGGACCTCCACATAAAACCAGATACACTGAAACTAATAAAAGAGAAGGTAGGGAAATACCTCGAATAATTGGGCACAGGGGAAAAGTTCCTGAGCGTAACACTGATGGCTTATGCTCTAAGATCCAGAATTGGCAATGGGACTTCATAAAATTGCAGTTTCTGTAAGGCAAAGGACATTGTCAATAGAACAAAATGGCAACCAACAAATTGGGAAAAGATCTTTACCAATCCTACATTTGATAGAGAGCTAATATCCAAAGAATACAAAGAACTCAAGAAATTAGACTCCAGACAACCAAATAACCCTAATAAAAAAAAATGGGATATAGTGTGTAACAAAGAATTTTCAACTGAGGAAACTCGAATGACTAAGAAGCACCTGAAGAAATGTTCAGCATCTTTAGACATCAGGGAAATGCAAAATCAAAACAACCCTTAGGTTCTATCTTACACCAGTCAGAATGGCTAAGATTAAAAACTCAGGTGATAGTAGATGCTGGCAAGGGTGTGGAGAAAGAGGAACATCCTCCATTGTTGGTGGGACTGCAAGATGGTGCAACCACTTTGGAAACCAGTCTGGCAGTTCCTCAGAAAATTGGACATAGCATTACCGGAGGATCCAGCTATACCACTCCTGGGCATATACCCAGAAGATGCTCCAACATATAACAAGGACATATGCTCCACTATGTTCATACCAGCCTTATTTATAATAGCTAGAAGCTGGAAATAACCCAGATGTCCTTCAACTGAGGAATGGATACAAAAAATGTGGCACATTTACACAATGGAGTATTACTCAGCTATTATAAACAATGAATTTGAGAAATTCTTAGGTAAATTGATGGAACTAGAAAATATCATTCTGAGTGAAGTGAGCCAATCACAAAAGAACACACATGGTATTCACTCACTGATTATTGGATATTAGCCCAGAACCTTGAAATATCCAAGATTCAACTCACAGGCCACATGAAGCTCATGAAGAAGGAAGACCAAGTGTGGGTGCTTCCATCCTTCTTAGGAGTAACAAAATACTCAAGGGAGCAAATAAGGAGATAAAATGAGGGACAGAAACTGAAGGAGTGGCCGTCTCAAGACCATTCCACCTGGGTATCCATCCCATGTGCAGTCACCAAAGGTAGATGCTGATGTGGAAGTCAGGAAGTGCATGCTGACAAGAGCCTGATATAGATGTCTCCTTAGAGGTCTGCCAGAGTCTGACATATTCAGAGGCAGATGGTCACAGCTAACCACTGAACTGATCATGGGGTTCTCAATGGAGGAGTGAGAGTGAAGACTGTAGGAGCTGAAGGGGTTTGCAGCCCCATGTGGAGAGCAACAATACCAAATAGCCAGTGCTCCCAGGATCTAAACCACCAGCCTGGAAGCACTTAGGGAAGGATCCATGGCTCCAGCTGTATATATAAGGGAGGATGGCCCTGTCGGGCATAGGTGGGAGAGGAGATCCTTAGTCTCATGAAGGCTGGATGCCCCAGGGGGTGGGAATATGAGGGTGGGGAGATGGGATTTGGGGAGTAGGTAGGGGTACATCCACAGAGAAGCAGGAGACGGTGTGATGTGATAAGGGGTTCCTGGGCAGGGTGGGGAATGGGGTATGGGGATAACATATGAAATTTAAATAAAACATCCAACAAAAAAAGAAATAAATTGTAACAAAAAACTCAAAAAAAAACCTAGGGATTTATTGTGATCTCCTTTTGTATTTAAGCTATTTTGTGTTTCACTGTTCATGTATAATGACACATTGAATAGAATCCAATGTACTAATAGGATACTTTAATATGTGACATAGAAAGATCTCTTTTATTCTTTCCTTTTCCCTAGAGCATCAAGGTTTCCTAAGGATTAAGTACATCCTCTCCTACTGAGGCCTTACATATGCTACATATGTGTCTAGAGCCATTTTAATTAACTGGCTTTTTATCACACTATTCATGCACACATTTTAATGTTCATGTAGTTTTAATACTTTTTCTCCAGTCAAAAACTAACACTCACTTAGAAGGGGAACAAAATAATCATGGGAGGCAGGGAAGAAACTGGGTAGGAGAGTGTAGGAGGAGGGGAAAAGGAGGGGTAGGATCAGGTATGGGGAGGGACAGCAGAGATACCAAAAGGGCCAGGAGAATGAATGGAATATGCAGCAGTGAGGGTTATGGGACAGGGGGAACCTCTAGAAAATCCCAGAGACCTGGGTTGTGAGAGGCTACCAGGACTCAGTGGGGATGACATTAATGAAATGCTCAACAGTAGGGAGATGGAACTGGAAGAAGCCACCTTCAGTAGCTAGACATGGCCTCCAGTTGATGCAGGGAACCACACATCTTCAACATTTTTAACTTAGAATTGTTCCTGTCTAAAGGAAATACAGGGAGAAAAATGGGGCAGAGACTGAAAGAACGGCCACCCAGTGTGACTAGTCCAACTTTCATTTTTTCAACGACTAATATTTTTCTGGTTCTTGTTTGTTTACTTTTTGTTTTAATATAGTTATCTATTCACTCCCAACTTACACAGTGATTTCTATGCTTTTGTCTTAGACAGACACCAAAAACATTTGACTGTCTTGAAGAATAGAAATATTTCCTGATAAGGTCCATCCTGGACTTGTTTCTCAGGTCAGATGCATAGCTACTTCCCTATGCTCTCCCTTCACTATTGCTTGGAGATTCTTTTTAATTTTTTACTCAGAGTAATTTACTTATATGTGTAAATTTTTTGTCTGTCTGTCTGTCTGTCTGTCTGTGCACTGTGTCCATGTCTGGTATCCTCCAAGGTCAGATGAATAATTCAGATCCCATGGAACTGAAGTTACAGATGGTTGTGAGACACCTTGTGTATGCTAGGAACTGAACCTGCTTCCTCTACAAGAACAATAATTACTCTTAACTGTTGAACCATCTCTTTAGCTTCTTCTTCTTGTTTTACTGAATCCCAAGGTTTCTTCTTTCTTATTTAAATCATTAAAGTTAGGTTCCTGGAAAAGAGAGCTTGAGGAACACGTGACTAATTTGTATGCACAACGTCTTTATTTGATCTTTATACTTGGGTAACAATTTGAAATATATATATATTTCAAATATCATTTTCTGTAGAATTTTGATGGCAATGATCAATTGTTTTTTAGTTTACATGCTGCTCTGAGAGGTCCAAAGTCATCCACATTCCTTCTGTTTAGTGTGCCACTTGTCCTACCTCTGTAGAAACTAGTTGATTTTGAGAAGTCATAGTATTCTGAAAATATACACTGTGTGCTTCCTGGTGGGCCTTTTGTTCTGTTTTGTTAGTAGTTGTTGGCATGATAACATAGGAGATGATGTATATGTATATGAGTATGTGCATATGACAGAATATTGAGCTTATATGTGTATACATACATGTACATGTACATATGAGCTCAATATTCAGAAGCTTGAGACAGGTTTCTTCTTGGTTTCAGATTTCCAAATATCTCTCCATTTTCTTAAAGCATCTGCTCTACAATACCAGGAATAGAAATTCTTTCACTGTCCTTTCAAAATGTAGTGTTATATTTAGCTTTTGTCCTTTGAAAAAAGATGTCACTCTGTTCTATAGAGTCTACAGGACTGACATTACAGGTATATACCAGCATGGCTGGCTTAAAATGGTACTGTTTTGAAGAGTGCCTTCGAGGTTTTATAGCACATGATTGTTTTTCTAAAGAACTTGGGTACCTGGACTTTGAAGTAAAATAACCAAAGAAGACATTGCTTTTCTTCCTCATTCTTTATGAGAAGGTATAGTTTTAATATGTTGGCTGGCTGGCTCCATAGTTTTAAAAATTATGTTCTGTTGTAAAGATACCAGTGAATTTATTTTTCTTTGATGAAAATCAATGAGCAAACCCATGAGGTATATGATCTCCTGAGATGAGCTCTTAAAAACTCTCTTGTTTGAGGGTATTTGTGGGAATGACCATCTTTAACACCAGTACTTTTGAGGCAGATGTCAGTGAATTACTGTGAATTCATGGCCAGCCTAGTTTATATATTGAATTCCAGAGCCACCTAGTAAGACCCTGTCTCATCTTAAAAACAACAACAAAAACTCACTGCAGGGTCCTAAACCAAAAACAACCCATCTTCTCCTAACTGAATGGGAAATGCTTTCTTCGGCAGTGTAGCCACTGCAGAAATGCCCACAGACCTATACATAACGTTCTGAAACTTACTAGATCACAAAAAGAAAAAAAAATGAGAGTAGAAGTAGTTGGGAAAAGAAAGGGGAGGTTTAGTAAAATAAGAAGGGGACAAGAAAGAACAGTGAGGGTGAATATACCAGATATGCATTTGTATGTATATGAAAAGTTAATAATGAAACCTACTATGACAGGTAACTAATATACACTATTAAATTTAAAGGACAAAATCTCTCTCATCCTTTCTTTTGGTGGAGGTGATCTTAAAGTCAGTTTGTGTTTCTCTATTTTGATAATCCTGATAACCTCCTTTCCTGTCTTCACTTTTCTGGTACAAATTTTGCTTTGACAGACATTACATACTTTCATTCTACAAAATGTTCTCACCTTGTCAATCATCTTCCCTTCATCATATTTTGTTTCCTCTATTCATGGTCAGAGAAGGACTCAGGTGTTCTACTGTTCATTTTATTATGTGACTTCACCATCGTCAAATCCTTGGAACTTTTTGATGGCTAAATCTAGACAGGACATAAGGAGGAGCCAAGAATCACATTGGGAAGTCATAAAAGCTCAGTTTACATGTTCATTTAAATCCTAATGGCCAAATGCAGCAACTTTCTGTTTCACCAAAATGTAATACAGGTTAGATAAAGATGGTCCCGCTTGTGCCCAGCAGGTACTTAGTGAAAGAGGATGCTAATGAGCATAAAACAGTGTCTTAAGGTTTTACACCATGATTAAGGCAACTCTTTCAAAAGAAAACATTTAATTGGGGCTCACTTTCAGTTTCAGAAGTTTAGTCTGTTATCATCGTGATGGGAAACATGGCAGAGTGCAAGCAGATGTGGTTCTGGAGGAGCTGAGAGCCCTCTACATCTTCATCTACAGGCAGTAATGGGAGACTACTACTGGGCATAGCTTAAGTATAGAAGAGCTCAAAGCCTGCCCCTCTGGTGCCACATTTTCTCTGTCAAGGCCATACCTACTCCAATAAGATCAAACATCCTAATAGTGCCATTTCCTATAGGCCAAGCATTTAAGCAGATTGCCTCTGGGGCCATACCTATTTAAACCACCATAAGTAGTCTTGGGTTCCCTTCTTCAAGTTCTTTCTTCTTTGTTACCCTTTACGTTCACATTAGAAGTGGACTTTGGTGTATGGATCCTCCTTGGCAATGTATTTAGCTTCCATCTTCCCTTTCTTCCCAAAAGTTGTATTGAAACTTGTCTAAACCAAGCCTTAGTATACCAGTCTTATTTTTTTTCCTGTCAGTTCTACAACATTTTGATATTTTCAAATGATTTGCTTTCAGTAAGTTATATTCTATATTCTGGTTATCATCCACATAGTTGTTTTACCCCTTTAGCAGAATTCTTCAGATTTCCTTGTTTATATCTTTAATTTTATACCCCTCAATTTCAGTGGCTCAGTTGGAAAGGTGAAACCCTTATTTAATATAAGGGTTGATATCTTTCCATCTTTGAGAGACAATGGTCAAACATAATTGAATATATTTATAAAATAGACATGGTTTAATAAAAAGATTTAACTCTTTGCCTTGCAATTCAGAGGAATTGCCAATATAACATGTTAAAGAGAAATCAAATTGGAACATTTAATCTGGCAAAAATAAATTTTATTTTGGAATGATCATAATTGGTGAAAGAGATCTCAGGATAGAGATGGGCAAGCTTCCACATAAAGACAAGTGTTGATTTATAATCAAGATAAAAAGTAGAGATCAATGTTTGGAAATTACTAAGAGGAAACAGAAGGGTTGTAAGGGACAGTATGGATACCTGACTTAATAGGATACTTGCTACAGATAGGCCAGGATGATCAGACACAGAAGCAGGAAGAACTAAAGAAATGGTGAGGATTCTTTAGAAACTGAGTTAGTTGGAGTCTTATTAGAACTAAGTGAGTAAAGACAACAAGATGAGTACAGTGCCAAATCCTAGCTGAGAGAAGGGCTTTGAGCAGCCTGGGGAAAGTTTGGCTTTGTCAATTGTTAAATGTAAGTAAAATGATTAAGTAAGAAGGTATGTGCATCCTGCACTGAGCATTAGATACATATAAGTTCTTAACACAAAAGTGGTAGGATCCTTATACTGTCTCAGAGATCACTGATAATCATAGTGAACACTAGTGTATTAGTCGTGGTTTTCAAGAGTAACAGAAGTTATATAAAGTACTTCTTTTTATGTATAGAAGTGGGATTTATTAGAATGACTTATAAGCTGTGGTTCAGCTAATCCAACAATGACTATCCATGAATGAAAAGTCCATGAATTAAGTAGTTACTCAGCCTTAGAGGCTGGATGTCTGAGCTGGTCTTCAGCATATGCTGGAATACCAAAGAAGTATGCTTTAAAGCCAGAGAAAAACTGGACTTGTTATCGAGGTGAGAACAAGCAGGCAAAGAGCAAAAGCTTCCTTATTCCATGTCTTTAGGCTTCCAGTAGACCCATATTAAAGGGGTGGGAACCTTAAGATTGGGATTAGGAGTGGATCCTCCTTCTTGAAATTAACCACACTCCAAAAAAAAAAAATTCCTCACAGGTCGTGGTCTCCAATTTTTCTATTTTAGTTAATTTGAATTGGTTGTCAAGTTGACAACCAATAATAGTCATCACCACTAGTAAAAATATTTAGGAAGAAGTTTTCTTGCAGTTGTACTGTAATTGAACATCCAGAATATAAAGAAGTAATTCCACTACAGGACAACCAACATATGCCAGTCCTCATACAAGATGATCAGATGGTATACATGAATTTTAAGCACCTGTGATGCTTTCTTTATAACCAATAAACTTTTTTTGTGCCTTGGTACAAGATAGAAAAACTCCATAGCTTATGCATTGTAAACATTTTGGGTTAACTTTCAACTTTCAACTCAGACTACTGTAACTCTTTAATTTGATGAATTTGAAAAGAGTCAAGATAATCTTTTAATTAAAAAAGTTACATTTTTGATGTGTCATACACACACACACACACACACACACACACACACACACACCTATGTATGCCATGACATGCACATGGAGATCAGAGGACAACTTGTGGAAATTAATCCTTTCCTTCTACCATGTGGGAACCAGAGATCAGACTGAGGTCATCATGGTTTGGAGGCTACTATTCTTGAAGCCCCTCATTTAACCAGAAGTCACACAATAGACACCAGACAGTGTCTAGCTTGAAACAAAGTCATGATGATGTTTCAGCCAACCTTGAAGTCAAGATAGCAGAAGCCTATGTCTACTAGCAACAGGTAGTAAAATATAGATTAATTCTTATAGAACTGGTAAGTATTTCTATCAAAGCAGGAAGTAGTTAGTTTTAGGAGTGGCAAGAGGGGAATCCAGGAATCTAAATGGCTTGGAAACTTGTTGAGGACTAGGAGTGTGGCCAGTGGTGGAAGTGAGTGGAAAGCTATACTTCTTGGGAAGCTAGCTAGGCAGGCTTTCTCATTCCTGGTATTTATGAAATGCAGAAAGCTATAGCATTTAATAAGTGCTCTGTGTGGACCCCTTCTTGCTGAAGTTTTAACTGCAGTTTATTGGGAAATATTTTTCCTATGAAATCAGACTGAAGACAATAAGGTAATAAATAAGAAATATAGGATTCTCTCCATGGCTCAATTTAAAATAAAGCATTATCTGTAGATTAATTTCCCCAAAGCTGTGCCAGTGCAAGTGAACTAAGTGGAGAGGAAATTCTCCTGGTGATACAGGCCAATAAAACCACGTTTAATGCATTTTGGATTTGAATTATGCATACTGACTTTCTCCACATACTCAAATGCATTTGTTAGCTGCACTACATGCTTGACTCTGCTATACTGAAGTATCTGAGTTATATGCTAATAAGATATGTATGACCCGGTTCTCAAAAATCATTAAAGCACACATGGATCATCCTCTAAGATGTTTTAATTCCAGAGAGTAAAGCACACTTTTATCTTCCCATCTTAAGAAGTTTAATACGGGTATGGGCCTAGATGCAGGAAGAAGGAGTTTACAAAGTGAACACACTTTCTTCTGTCCCAGAGTTGCTTCAAGTAATATCTAGATTCTAGTTCATCATTTATTTCAAATGGGAAATATATTTGCTTTATTCTGTGTAAAACATCCTGTAGAACTTAGTGGAAGATTACAAGATTTCAGGAGAGTTGAAACTTAGTTTTAGAGGTGAATTATATGTAGTTATGACATTCAACAGTAGATATAAGAGATTGATTATTTTGTACATACATTCTTATCTAACTTGAAATAGCAATAGAGGATTCATATAAATATCTAAGGCAGGCAAAACCATAGAGTATTATGGTATCATTATCCTAGATAATGATATGATTAATTCTACCAAAAATAGGATCAGGTAAGTGTTGTAGCTTGGTCCTAAGGATGACTAGGATTTGGGGAACATATAAAAAGTTTGCAAATGTCTATAAGTCAATGGCATAAAGTGTACTGAAGACACAACACACAGAGGTGGATAACTGGATTCCAGTATGGTGTGACAGTCTGAAGAAATCCAGATGCTTGAAGAAGAAGTCTTTCATTTCCAGAGACAACAAATAATCTGAGATTGACTCCTCTCAGTTATCTTAGCTTGGAGGCTAGCACAACACTAACTAAAGGTATTCTAAGAAAATAAATTGCACAACTCAAGAAATTCTTGGAACAGTAGGCTAAAACAATATTGGAATTTCTATCTCCCTGCCCCAGACACTTTGTTTTTTCTGGTGCCAAAGACTGGGAACAGTTCTTCCCACATCAAGGCATGAGTTCTCTGGCTATGTTACATTTCCAGTTGTATATATTTCTTTAGCTGGTCACTTCTCAAGGCCTTAACAAAGCTAGTATTTGAAAGTAATCTTCCAATGTGAACTTTCAACCATGGGATTTAAAGAGTTTTGAAACTATTGCTTAGTTTCCTTTTAATAACTGAAGTTACTGGCAGTTATAAAGGCATCTGACATGGGTTTTGGGTACCAAACTCAGTTCCCTTTCAAGAGCAGTATGCACACCTAATCACTGAGTAATCCCTACTGAGGAGTCTCCAAGTCTAGTATTCTTGATGTAAAAACAGTCTTTTCCTTTCTCTAAGTTGATTTTTGTTCGTATTTTATCACAACAGAAAAGTACCTAATACAGTGTGCTGCAAGTGTGTGAAACAGGTGACGAATGGCTGAGAATCTTTTTCTGTCAGCTGGCTTTTTCATGTATTGAGCTTGATTTCCTTAGTCGCTATTCTTTTTCCACAATATCACTTCATATATGCGTGACAGAAACTGAAACGCCTTGAAAGTTCGTTAGATAAATCACTTCTTCAGACTGACACTTCCTGTGAAAAAGAACTAGGAAGGTAAAGTGTGCATTAACTGTGGTTAAAGACTAGCAGTCTTGATCTTTATGGATTATGGATTTTTTCCAGAAATGAATGTTTTAGGAATTTAGTTAAATGTAAATAAAAAAACTAAAGCTAAAAATTAATAGCTCTCATTTGTGTCAGGAAAAGAACACAGTAGTGCAACAACAAAGAGCCATCATGAATGTAGCAGTGGGAGACATAGAGTTTTAACACACTCTCACTGTTCAATGGAGTGTGAGTCCTCTGCACACTCCTCAGGCTATCTGTGGTTTGGAGGTGTGGATAAGGAACAGGCTGACACATGGAATTGGTTTTTTAAAAATGTGAAAATGCTTGAGGTTGATATTTGCTAAAGCCCATTCCACCAAAATGCTGTAATTTTTAATAAATACACAAGAAATCAAAATGTCAAAAGATGAACTAGAATTCTCTTTAAGATCTTTAGGAGCACTGCTTTCCACACCCCTACTGTGGCTCTTTCACTGTGAAATTATTGGCAACCAAAGGACAAGTCCCATTTTTGTAGCCATAAGCAGATAAGGGAAATGGTATTTTAACTGTTAAAACTCTTTATAAAGACGTTGACGTCAAATAAAGATGGTGCTTTAGTCGGAAGAAGAATTCTTTTGCACTTTATACTGGAGAGTTTTGATTGATAATCTTCATGACTTTGACTATTAAATATGAAGTAAATCCCCCTGTTCTTCATTAGGATGCTAAACTTCAATATTCATAGTATAATGCGGTAGGAAAGGGCAAGGGTTCCTTTCTTAAAAACTAAAGAAGAAAATGTCGTGTGTCCCCTAGGCAAGAGTAGCTTTAATGGTAAGTCTAGTTTCACAGATATTTAGGAAGATGGGTTTCAGGAGGTAGCAAAGGTAGCCTGAGGCTCCTTGCAAAGATTTTCCAAGAATTAAACATTTTCTACCCTGACTCTATACTCACTTTTCCTAACCTCTTCCCTGCCCACGAGGAGGCATGTGCTGTGGGGCTGCAACAGAGATAAAGCTTGCAATTACCTTGGAAAGGGTCGTCTGAGAGTGGATCCTACTTCAGATTCACATTTTTCTTATCACTACAACAGAAAAATTAAAAACAATGGATTCAATAAAGTAAAAAAGGCTTTGTGATGTAAGAACCTCAGAGTTCTGAACAGGGCACTCTTTCTCCAACCTAAGAATCTTTCAGGATTGTCAGCAGGAGTTTCTACTTCTATTTTTTACAACACATTGAGAACTCTAGCCCCACAATTTCTGATTCTGTCAGAATGGATGGACAACAGTTTGTATTCTCAAAAAGGTTTTTTGAGTAAATATACCACATTTTTTTGTATCCATTCCTCTGTTGAAGGATATCTAGGTTCTTTCCAGCTTCTGGCTATTATAAATAAGGCTGCTATGAACATAGAGGAGCATGTGTCCTTATTATATGTTGGAGCATCTTCTGGGTATATGCCCAGGAGTGATATAGCTGGGTCTTCAGGTAATGCTGTGACCAATTTGCTGAGGAACTGCCAGACCGATTTCCAGAGTGGTTGTACCAGCTTGCAATCCTACCAACAGTGGAGGAGTGTTCTTCTTTCTCTACATCCTTGCCAGCATCTGCTATCACCTGAGTTTTTGATCTTGGCCATTCTGACTGATGTGAGGTAGAGTCTCAGGGTTGTTTTGATTTGCATTTCCCTGATGACTAAAGATGCTAAACATTTCTTCAGGTGGTTCTTAGCCATTCAAGTTTCCTCAGTAGAGAATTCTTTGTTTAGCTCTGTACTCTATTTTAAATAAGGTTATTTGGTTGTCTGGAGTCTAACTTCTTGAGTTCTTTGTATATATTGGATATTAGCCACCTATTGGTAAAGATCTTTTCCCAATCTGTTGGTTGCTGCTTTGTCCTATTAACAGTGACCTTTGCCTTACAGAAGCTTTGCAATTTTATGAGGTTCCATTTGTCAATTCTTGATCTTAGAGCATAAGCCATTGGTGTTATGTTCGGGAACATTTCCCCTGTGCCCACATATTCGAGGTTCTTCCCCACCTTCTCTTCTATTAGTTTCAGTGTATCTGGTTTTAATGTGAAGGTCCTTTATCCACTTGGACTTGAGCTTTGTACAAGGAGATAAGAATGGATTGATTTGCATTCTTCTACATGTTGTCCTCCAGTTGAACCTGCTCCATTTGTTGTAAATGCTCTGCTTTTTCCACTGGACAGTTTTAGCTCATTTGTGAAAGATCAAGTGACCATAGGTTTGTGGGTTACACAATGGAGTATTACTCAGCTATTAAAAACAATGAGTTTGAGAAATACTTAGGTAAATGGATGGAACTAGAAAATACCATCCTGAGTGAGGTAAACCAATCACAAAAGAACATACATGGCATTCACTCACTGATAATTAGATATTCGCCCAGAAGCTCACAATACCCAAGATTCAACTCACAGACCACATGAAGCTCATGAAGAAGGAAGACTAAGTGAGAATGCCTCCATCCTTCTTAAGAGGTGTAGCAAAATACTCAAGAAAGCAAATATGGAGACAAAGTGTGGGACAGAAACTGAAGGAGGGGCCATCTGGAGAGGATTCCACCTGGGTATCCAACCCATATGAAGTCACCAAAGGTAGATGCTGATGTGGATGTCAGGAAGTGCATGCTGACAGGAGCCTGATATAGCTGTCTCCTTAGAGGATTGCAAGAGTCTGACATGTTCAGAGGAAGATGCTCACAGCTAATCATTGAACTGATCAAGAGGTTCCCAGTGGAGGAGTTAGAGAGAAGGAGCTGAAGGAGCTGAAAGAGTTTGCAGCCCCATTAGGAAAGCAACAATACCAACCAACCAGAGCTCCCATGGTCTAAACCACCAGCCTGGGAGCACATAGGGAGGGATCCATGGCTCCAGCTGTATATGTAGGGGAGGGTGGCCTTGTGGGGCATAGGTGGGAAAGGAGATCCCTCACATGATATGAGAGGTGAAGTAGAATGAGGGACTCATTTATCGTGTATCATGTGACACAGAATTGCCTTTAGAAAAAATGTTGGGCCAAAATGAGCTTGTCATGAAACCCCTGGTGAAGAAGCAAGTAAAGAAATTTTTGCTTTAATGCCTATCGAAATTCAAAAACTTTAACTTTGTAGAGGATTACTTTGCTAAAACATTTGATTGTGTTTACCATTTATTTTAGTTAGGGTTTTATTGCTGTGAAGAGACACTATAACCAAGGCAACTCTTTTAAATGCAAACCTTCGATTGTGGCTGGCTTACAGATTCAGAGGTTTAGTCAATTAATTAACATCATGGTGAGAAGCATGGCAGAATGCAGTCAGATGTGGTGCTGGAGAAGTCAAGAGTTCTACATCTTGATCCAAAGGCATCCAGGAGAAGACTGCTTTCTGCAGGAAGCTAGAAGAAGGGTCTGAATCATACTGGCCAAATGTGAACATAAATACGAGACCTCAAAACCCCACCTGCACAATGAAACAATTCCTCTAACAAGGTTAAACCTTTTTCTATAAGGCCACACTTCCTAATAATACTACCCCCTATGGCCAAGCATTCAAGACATGAGTCTTTGGGGGCCAAACCTATTCAAACCACCACACTATACCCCATCACAAATTTGTATATGCTTTCCTTGATGCTTTGTGACAACTGATGCTAACAGCACTTTTTAATGTTTTTGTAGTATTGTGTAACAGTAATACAGTGATGACATGGTTGGTTAAATAATAACATGAGAACATTCTCAATAGGGAGGCTGAAGATCAATATTTAATGCATGTGATGATTAGGTTTCATTGCAAACATTTTATTTATTTATTTATTTATTTATTTATTAATTTATTTGAGACAGGGTTGCTCTGTGTAGCTCTGGCAGTCTCGGAACTTACTCTATAGACCACGCTGGTCTGGAACTCACAGAAATATACTTGCCTCTGACTCCCAAGCCTTAAAGCTTCATGGCACCATCACCTGGATCACTGTAAACTTTATAGAGATAATAAATGACTAGAAAATTAGTCAGACAAATTCAGTGATAGAGTATACTGCTGTGGGTATTGACAGAAAGGTTTAATGGAGGAAAAAAGATCTTTCTTGGATGTGGGCACCATCATACCCTGGACTCAGCTTCTGGGATAAATGGAAAGAGGAATACAGAAAAGAAAAGAAATTCAGCTGAGAACCAGCATTCAAAGTTTTCCATTTCTTGATGCACTATGATGTGAGTGATCAGCTCACATTCCTGCTACCTTCCTTTCCTGCCATGGTTGACTATACTTTCTTAAGCTATAAGCCAAGACAATTCTTTCCTCCCATTAGTTGCTTCTTGTCTGGTATTTGCTTGTAGCAATGACAAAGGCACTGAGAGCTGGTATCAAGGGCATGAAGTTGTTACTATAAGAAGCCCATCCATGTGGTTCTTATGCTTTATAAACTGGTTTTCCAAAAGAATGTTGATGAGCTTAGAGTTCAGACTAGAGAAGCCACAGCATTCTACAATCTGAGCTGAGAAATTCTTCTTGGAGTTTGGAAGACAAAATGTTGATAGAAATGTGTATAGTCATGAACTTTCAGAGATGGGACAAAGACTATAGTGACTGAAGCTAGAGGTCATTTACATCTCATTCTGTCAAAGACTTTGGCAGCAGTCTTCATGTGTCATGAAAAGCTGAGTGAGGCTGAGTTCAAAAGCCACAAACTAATTGTTCAGTAGAGAACATTTCAGGATATCACATCCTTTGGATGGTGACATTATATCATCATTATTCACTGTATTCACCCAGATATACATAGAGAAGTAGAAACTAGAGGAAAAAATATGAAAAGTATATATAGGCTGGCAAGAGAAGGATCTTGGACATGGTTAAAGTTGAGAAAGTTAAATGAAGATGAAATGGTTATATTTGTAAAAATAGGTTAGTACCACTAAGGAAGAACCTTGGACTTTGCACTAGGTCAGTAGAAAAGATGCCCAGTGAGCAAGCTCCCAACCATGGAGAGTCTAGTGTCTAACAGTCCTAGCTAGATGAAAAACTTTTATTTGGCAAGAGTCAACTTCGACAAAGAGAGCCTTTAGAACATCCCACTCAGAAGTAACTTGTAAAGAAATGGGTTCTCCTGTAGGTTCACTGTTCTTCAATAGAGATACTGCTCAATAGACAGTCAGAGATCTAGAGTACAGTTCAAGGTGGTAGTAGCAAAATGTTGGAAACGGCAAGACTTTGGGGGTCTTTTAAAGATTTAATATTTCTTGTGGTATAAGACAAGCATGAGACTTTAGGAGACAGTAACTGAACATTATGATTTATAGGAATGAGTTTAGGTGTCAAGTTGACCAAGAGAATACCAGAATATGGTGCTAGTTTTCAAGTCATATAAAATATGTGACCAAAAAGTACACAGAGTTCCACTAAAGTTCCAGAAAGCAACTGTAGTGGGGTAACATGTAGCAGGCTTGGATTCCCTGAAAAGGGATCATTAGTGGGCTGTTCATGAAGCTGTTATGTGAATTCTCCTGCAATGCAGACTCTGGGATATTAGAAATCCAAGTAATGTGGGATATTGACAGGGGAAAGCCAAAGGTACCACAGGAGCATGTCCAAGAGAGAAGCCACATGTATAGACAATAGAGCCAGAGGGGGTTGAGCCACCTGTTAGAGCACAGATGATGTCCCTGTGTACTTTACATGCTAGGCAGAGAGTTTCAGGGACTAGTGTTTGCCTTGCTGGCATTTGGCCTTCCTTTGGTCTGATAGGTTACTATCCTCTCATTCTTCCTATTTGAAACAGGTCTGTTTACTCTGTGTCATTCTATATTGGAAGCACATAGCTTTAAAATTTTATTTTATAGGGATATTATCCTAACAACAACAAACTTTGGAGAAAGATGGTTTATTTTATCCTATAATTTTAGGTTAGAGTCCATCACCGGGGCCGAAGACACAACAATAGAAGCTAGTTACTTCATATCCACAGTCAAGGGCAGAGAGAAATGAATGAACTCATGTGAGAAACCAACTACCTTTATACTGCTCAAGACCTCCAAACAGAGAATGGGGCCACTCACCACTATGCTGGGATGTCCCACATCAGTTAAGCTTATAGCCCAACTGGATCTAGATAGTACATCACTAACACTCTCATTCCAGGTAATTCTAAAACGGCACACTACAGCAGGCTCACAGTTAAGGGCTTACATGTGTACCAGTAGAGACTCTATCCTTGAAACTTTTAAAAAATTATTTTATGTGTGTGTTTTGCCTGTATTAATGCATGCATGCCATTATGTATGCCTGATATTCTCAGAGGCCAGAGGAGAATATCAGATCCCCTGGTCTGGAACTGGACTTAGAGAAACTTGTGAACAGCCATATGGGTGATGAAACTCAAATATGGGTCCGCTGGAGCAATAAGTGCTTGTAACTGTTTGAACCATTTCTCCAGCCGCTCTTGGGCTTCTAAATGATGTAACTGCTAAGACTTTGAGAATTTTTAGAGATCAACTAAATGAATTTTGCATTATGAAATGAAATGAGATTTCAAGAGCAAGGGATGCAATGTTATGATGAAGGCAAGGGTGGTCATGACTATTATCCAGTGCCACCTGGATTCAGAGTTATCTATGAAACACACTTTGATTATTTATAAAGGTATTTTCAGAGATTTTTAAATGAGGAGAGAAGACTCACTCTGAGCCGTAGTAGCATGCTGTGGGCTGGGGTTCCAGATTGAAGAAAAAGAGAAAAGGAGAAAGCCAGATGGGTGTCAGCATTCACTGCTCTAAGCTTGACCACAGAGGCTACCAGACAAACTGTATCCTGCTCCCACTGCCTTGTTTTCCCCACAAAGATAGACTGTATGTTTTCTTAAGCTGTGACTCAGAATATACTACTCTCCCTAATGTTCTTCTTGTCATGAACAAGATTTAGATACAAAAAGAGGGTATTGTAATTATCATTAGTATTTTTCTTATTTTTTTTTTAGCATTGCTTTGTTGGTTATCAGTTTAGACATCCTTATCTGGAAATCATCTGTCATTGTCCACTGCGCTCTGCCTTCTCTGGATTTTAAATTATTCCACTTCATTTTTGCTTACCTCATCTTCCATCACCTTAATGTCAAAGCCATAATCACTCTTTATACTTAATTTGCATTTACATATCACTTGGGTTTTAAACCATTACTTGTAATGTTAAAAGGCTCATTAATTTCTTTTAATGTGGCGCCTCTCACATTTGGTTCTTGTTTGAGAGGATCCCTTTCACAATGGTGTATCTAGATAATGTTTTAACCAGATGATTTATTAATTATTTTAGCAAAGTTTCCCCAATTACTTTAATTGGTGTTTGTGGTTCTGTTTTCCACTCCTCCCTTGAGATGTCCAGGCGTTGCTGCACATCAAGCAGGGAATGATGGAGTGGAGCAGAATTGGAAAAGGATGAATGGAAGTTCTGAATGGGTGCGTCAGCAGGATCACAGTCCAGCAGTGATTCAATGGTGGGTGGGTTGAGTAAGGAATATGGGGATGAGGGGTGTCGATGGGGGGTGGATGGGAGGCTGGGGCCATAAGAGGAGAGGGGCGGTGTGTGTGTGTGTGTAGTCTCTGATTTTAGTGTTATAGCTCCTCAGTGTTACAGTTGTTTTAGAAAATAGCTTTCTTGGATGATAGTCAAAGAAACAGCTTGTACTCTTTATTAAGGGTGAGCAAAGACAATATAAACTTTGGAAAGCAGGAAGATGTTCTTAGGGTGAAGTTTCATTGGCTGGGGTTTAATGTTCTGGAGATAAAACATTTTCATGAAAAGGCATTCCAAGAAGTTGAATCTATAATTTCACCAAGGATTACAAGACATAGGGGTTGGACTCCCAGAAGAAATGGAAACTCTGCTGGGAAAGGGAAAAGCTCCATTTTGCACCAAGCTCAAGAGAGGACATGGTAGACTTCAACCTTAAGTAGCAGGAATTCCCAATGGGTGTTCTGTTGTATTATTTTTGCTTTGATCTCTCAAATTAGAAGTGTGCCTATTAATGAATTGAATATATATACAGAAAAAGAAATGATTTGAGTGAATTACAGCTAGTATCTAGGGAATGTGCTGCAAACAAAGGCCTGCAGTGCCTTAAAATATTGTCATTCAGTAAGGTAGAAGATTAACATCCACAGCTATTTAGAGATTGGCTAGCAGTGCTACTAATGGAAACCGATTAGAAAAGGAGCCAGTAATGGGCTTGAGTCTTCGATTTTAACAATTCTTTGGTCTTAAGCAGTTAGAATGTTTCTTTTCATAAAAGGTAGACTGGTTAATACCCACAGGTGCCAATTTAATGTGTTTCTACTTAGGACTTTTGATTTCAGAATAGTATGAAAGAGATTCATGAGAGTTAGGAGAACTATTCCTTAAATATTTAAATTTTGATCTTTTCCTGGCCAACAATGCCCATGGAATAAAATATACTGTGTACAGTGAGAGTACTGACAAACTTGTAAGTTCTTCCATAAAGCATTCAGAAAGATTTAGATTAGAGCTAGACTAGCACTCAAGGGCCATGAAGGGAAAGCTATGCCTCTCATGCAAATGAAATCCATCTCTAGGTGGAGACATGACATTGTCTCACACTTAAAGGCTAATCTAGTACAGCTGGGTCAATCACCTGGACAAGGAACAACAATCAGGAAGGGGTTCACATAAGCCTTGCTAAAAAGATAAGAGGGATAATAATCCCCTTAATGAAATAAGGACAATTTCTTTCCCAGAACGTCTGTCCCAGAACAGTTCTACAAGATGCCATGAGGTTCTGGTGAGTCTGTTAAACTTTCTGAGATGAGTCAGGACCCATAAAAACATTACCCCTGCCTTTTCCTGCTGCCTTTGTTTGACATGTGGCTGGTCTTCATTCCTGCTTAACACAAATGGCTTAGCACTTTTCTATTCTATTCCATATTCTCCTCTGGGCAGCTGCTGTGATTTGCAATTTGTTTGCTCTAGGGCTTTTCTTCAAAACTATAATAAAAATTTCCTCAATCTTATGCTTGAGTACACTCTTAATTTGGTTTATTAATGAGAAGAACCCCCAGAAGGCAACATGATTTTCTGGCATAATATAGCAACTCTGGTGGAACACCAATTTTCTAGTAACAGTGTTGTATTTTATCTATATGAACATACAGAAGGCTGGATATCTTTTGAGTTGATCAGGCTTTCTATATAGCTCTTTGTACGCTGGCTTTCATGAGGAAACATATTACATATCAAAGTGTAAGAGTCTATAATTTGCTGAAGAATTATACCCAGGACTCAAATAATATGTAAAAGCAAAGAGTATTTTATTCTCCAGAAGTCCAACATTCTGGGGTCTATAATTTACCAAGATGGAGATGCCCAGGTGAATTCTCAAGCTGAATTTGAAGCACATTACCATAGATTATTGCAATAGTGTACAGAGGCCAGAACTTAAATCCAAATTTAACTGGGTTGAAGTAAAAGAGAGAGAAATAGTTTTCAGATAGGAAGGAACTGTAAAGTTAGGTGAGTGGACATATACAGGACATCTGTGTCTGCTAATTGGATTTATCCACGTGAAGAGTACATTTTCTCATACTTTAAACTTTCCTGTGTATTCAAGTGCAGAGGGTATTTCATGATCTGCTGGAAGTAGGGGCTTGTCTTCTCTGATGATCCAATTTTAGAGTGATGGCTCCTAGGTAATTTTGGAAGACAGCCTTATGTTGTAAAAAGGGGTGGAAGTCTTTAAAAATATTGACCACTTTAGCAGGGTATGGTGGTATATGATTATAACCCCACAACCAGGAGGCTGAGGGAAGAGGGAGTAATTTCCCAAGAAGCCTAACACAAGGGGTTATACAACACAGTACTCGGAAAACTACAAAAAAACTTTTTTTTTCATTTATTAACGTCTTGTAAAGGATATTTCTGGCATGCTATGTATTTTCCTGTAAGTGCCCTCTGAACCATGGTGTGTGTTTGTGTGTGTGTGTGTGTGTTCAATTATCCTCCAGTTCTAAGAGACTTTTAAAACATTTACATCTGCATTTGAAAGGGGCAGAGAAGAAAGTTACAAGCTCACGTTTCCTAAGCAGAAATAAGGTCAGCTAGGGCCTCAGGGTCAGAGGAAGCATCTGCAGAGGTCAGTGGAGTTGAGGACAGTAGAAAGGCCGTGCCAGTTAACACAGTCCCACTTTCATTAGATGAAAAAAAACAACATAAAAAATATTTTATTTATAGGAGAGATCCTGAAAATTTTATTTGATTTTTCTTCTGATTGTAAGCTGTTACCTTGGGAAGACAAAAGGAAGAATTGCCAAATGAAGTGGCTGCCTAAGAAACAACATTCAGTTTTCTATGCAATCAAAAATGAAATGGAATATATAAAAAATAAATACAAAATGAAGTGCAAGGCAACAGTTATTCACAATTTAGAATACTCTGTTCTTGGTGCTGTTAGCTATTATTCAGCTGTATCAGTCAACATAGAATGAAGGAAGTTCTGGTAAGAAACAGAGTTTCTGCTTTCTAGTCAGATTTATAACATGAAAAGATCCCGTCAAGCACCAGGGAAAACATAATTCAGTTGTTTCAAATTTTTGTTGCTTACCATGGTCTTTCATATTTCAGAACAAAATGGCAGTCTATTTTAGAAGAAATTTTCCAATTAAACAATGAAAAGGTACAATGGTTAATCTCCGTTGTCAATGTGAGTGGATTGGGAGAAGCCTAGAAAAATGGGTAAAACATATTCCTGTGTGTGTCTGTGAGCATCTGGACCCCAAGACCCAGCTATGCAATGAGAAGAGCATAGCTTCCTATATGTGGAAGCTGCAACCCACAGAATGTAAGGAGAAGTGAAGGCATAGTGGCTGCACCTCTGTGCTTCCAGAGGGGGCAGGTTTCTGCTTTTGCTGTGTTGTTCCAGGAAAGTAGGGTTTATCTTCCTAGCTTTTAAATGTATCTCACACCATCAACATTCCTGAGCGCTCCTAGGCCTCATTCCCAGCCTGGGCTGCACAGTTATCTTACCCATTCTCAGGCTTCCTACTTCTTGAACTGGGAAGCCACAGGATTCTCCAACTTTCCAGCCTGCCTGTGGCTTGCCAGGCTTGCTAGCCTCTGACCATGTAAGTCAATATAATAAATGCCTACATATCCTCTTGCTTCTGTTTCTTTAGAGAATCCTGACTAGTACAATTCTGTCAGTATTGTCCTCTATAGGCCCCTAGTCCACCAAACCTTCAATCTCAGTAAGTTAAAAATATACTGTTTGTTTTAAAATTTTGTTCATTTTATTTTTGGGGTATGTGTGCATCCATATTTTTTGTGCACTATGTCTGTGTACCATGTTCATGCCTAGTGCACATGGATCACAGAAGAGCGATTTAGACCCCTTAGGACTGCAGTTACAGATGGTTGTGAGTTACCATGTGAGTGGTGGTGATCAAGTAGGAGCTCTGCGCAAGAACAAGTGCTCTTAACTACTGATCTAACTTTTCAGTCCCTCTTGAAAATTAGGAGAGTTGTGTTTTGTTTACATGAAGTGTGCAGATGAAAGTAACTGTAGATAGCTGTTTTAGAGAATTGTGATTTGCTGCACACTTCACCCAACTGGGTTTAAGACATGCTTAATATTTTCACAAGTTAAGAATAGAATAAAATGGGGATGTGTTTTAAGTAATCTGAAGAGTGAAGCAATGTGACTTGAGAACAAGTGAGGGAAAGAAGGGAAGAACACAAACAAAGGGCTTGCTGGAAACCATGGTAGCAATTCTGTCTAAGGGGGTGCCTTAGATAGGATACTACCAATGAAGGAGGTGAAAGCTGGTAAAAGTCTGGATGCACCAGGCTTTGATGATTGCTTATATCTTCTTTGCTAGATAAAGAAAGTAGAATAAGGTGACTAAAGAATTTTGGTAAGAACACAAGGAAGGATAGAATTATCCACAGTGGTTAGTGAAAACCACAGGTAAACCCAATGTGATATGATGCTAGGTTATAAGTAAAAGGATTTCCACGGCACAGGTTGGGACAGATCACAGCAGGCCAAGATGGTTCCACGAGGGGAGGTTTATTAAGAGAGTGGGAGAGCAAGAGGAGAGAGAGAGAGAAGTAGAGAGGAGTAGAGGCCGGCCATGACCACGTGGAGAGAGGGGGAAGAGAAGGGGGGAGGGGAGACAACCTGCAGGTGCACTGGGTTGAGGAGGGGCCAAGCAGCCCCTTTTATAGTGGACAGGGTTACCTGCCTGTTGCCAGGTAACTCTGGGGGTGGAATTTAACAGATTACTAACAATAAGACCAGCACAGGCTCCTTCCTTTGAAAATGTTCCCTGAGGATATAACACCGAACAATGAGACAGAGTTTTTTTCCTCACCACTTTGGACTTTAGACATCATGACAGTCTAGCAGTCCCTTAGACAGGGGAGTGCAACAGTCTACAGATGCATGGGTGTTATCCAACTGCCAAGTATTTAGATGTGTGTGTGTGTGTGTGTGTGAATGTGTGTGAATGTGTGTGTGTGTGTGTGTGTGTGAGAGAGAGAGAGAGAGAGAGAGAGAGAGAGAGAGAGAGAGAGAGAG
>NW_021604705.1:50651-78328 GCF_004785775.1 Grammomys surdaster
AGAGAGAGAGAGAGAGAGAGAGAGAGAGAGAGAGAGAGAGAGAGAGAAGAGAGAAGTCTTGCTCTGTAGAACACATAAAACAAAGGCTGTCCTGGACAGAAAGAACTATATAGATGATCCATACGATTATGAATTCATGAACTTCAGATGATAAGTATTTTCTTTCACAGCGTTAGAGTTATCTAAACTAACACCCTTTGAATGAGTGGTAGAAAATCCAAAAAGACTGGAGAGGATTACATCAGTTTACTTTTCTGTGTTATTGTCCTGGGGTTCTGATCAGATTAATTTTTCCTGAAAAGTAAGGATTTATAAAACAACTCTTGGGCACAGCAGGTATATTAGGGAATATCTCAAACACAGTTGGCAGCTTCAATAGGTGTCAACTTTAATTTAAAAAACAAGGAGCACAGGCATACAGGAACACAGGCAGAGAAACAACCCCCAGCAGAACAGTGAGGGGTAAGATTCACTTTCCTAAGTAGGACCATGGGAATTTTAAGTGTCTTTGATGTGTGGGGATTGATCCCTTTACAAGATGAATCAGTTTAAAGAAAGAAAAAGAAGCTGATAGGTCCATACCTTTGAATAGAATTGTCCAGGTCTGACTTTGTGGTTACATGACCAGCCTGGACTGGCTTCCTGGACAAGGGGAAGAGTGTGTATGGGACTACTGGTGAGAGAAAAATTCCTTAGATCAAAGGATGAAGAATCTAGGAGTATACTATCTACATCCATCTATCTATGTCCTGCTTCCATATCTGTCTACCTGTCAGGGATCTGTCTATCTTGTAGTCACTCCCCTTCATACTGAAGGGATTTTGCCCAAGTTAAAAGTTGGTTAAATATTCCCTTTACATTCAGATACTGGTTGTTTATATTCTTTGAGTATAGTTTTTATGATTTCTTCCATACTTCCTTAAATGTTGAATTGTTACAGATATTGCCAGAAGCCAGGACCCTCACCCTTACCCTCACCCCCTACCTTTCCCCACCTGCACAATGTCCCCTGCAGCTTGGCAACCGCAAGATCCTGTTTGGGAGCTGCAGATAATTCAAGGCAGTGTACTGTATCTTCTGAGGAAAGCAGGTAGACCATAATTCAAGGCAGTGTACTGTGTAGACCATGAAATGTTTCAAGGCACAGGCCAAGAAGATTCTGTACTTTTCCACCACCTGGCCCCTCTTACCCGCTCCCCTTGTAAAATATACTATGAAAAGGCACTTTACGTTCAAATAGAGGTCTCTTGACAAGCAATTGCTTCCTTGAGTCCATTCTTCTCTCTCACCCATTCTTCTTCAGGTTGTGGTCCTCCTCTCCACCATGAATAACTAGGACCCGCAGGTCGGGTCAAGATATGTTTGAGTCCATACTGATTTCCCATGCATATTAATAACTTGATCTTTTCCCCACCTCTACAGATATTCTTAGTATATTTAATTGTATATATACAAGTATATATGATATATATATTATATATACACAATTACTAAGGATATAGTTATACTTAGTATGTATAATTATATTTGAATTTTTATAAATTTACAAAATTATTCATTAAGTTTGATTTCTTTTGGATTTATGTTTCCCAGACGTATGGCCTGCCATTTGACACACACATTCTTGTAACTTTTATACTATAGCCATTAATAATTATTATATTTCACTATTATATTTTGGTATGTTTATGTGAGTTTTTTCTTGTTTCTTGTTTATTTGTTTTTGTTTTGTTTGCCTCTTTGTTTATTTTTTCTGAGACATGGTTTTCTGTTTAGTCCTGTTGTCTTGAAATGAAACAAGCTGGCCTCAAACTCAGAAGTCCACTTACAAAGGCATGTTCTATGACACCCATCTTATGTGAGTTATTTTTAGTAGTGTTTTAAAATATAGCTAAAGAAAGAATTTACAATTCTCTTATTTTCTTTACTATCCCAGAGTTTCTAACAGAAGAAGAGAAAAATCCCAACACTATGCCACAGGATTCAAACTGGATGATCATATACATTATTTCAAGCCAATTTCAAGTTCAATATGTACAAGGAAATATAAATTTCAAATTTAAATTGGTTTTAAATTTTATTATTTTGGAGTTTTGACTTATATTACACAACCTTAATATATTGAGTTAAAATGGTACAAAGTGAAGTGAATGACCCCCTGCCAGATGATACTGGCACAACCTAGATTTGGTTCTCAAATATCTAATCCACTGTCCCCTCCTCATTCTACCTCACTACTGTCCCTTCCGGCTGACTTGTTTCCACTCCCAACTCTAGTGGACTTCTGATACTCAGGAACAGCCCACACCAGTAGAAAACACAGAAACTATAATTAACAAAATCATAGAAGAAGACTTTCTCACCTAAAGATGGAATTGCCTCTAAAGGTACAAGAAGCTTATACAACTCCCAATAGGTTGGACCAGAAAGGGAAGTCCCTGTGCCACATAATAATCAAACCACTAAACACACAGAACAAAGAAAGAACATTAAAAGCTAAGAAGCATATAAAGGCAGACCTATTATAATTTAACCTGACTTTGCAACAGAGATTTTAAAAGCTAGAAGGGACTGAACAGATGTCTTGCAGACTCTAAGAGAGCATGGGTACCAGCACAGACTACTATACTCAGCAAAGTTTTCCATCACTATTGATGGAGAAAACAAGCTATTTCATGAGTCAATCAGATTCAAACAGAATTTATCCACAGATCCAGCTTTACAGATGGGACTAGAAGGAAAACTCTAACCCAAAGAAGTTAACTACATCCACGAAGACAAAGAAAATAAAATAATCACACACAAGTAAAACCCAAAGAAGGGAAACACACACACACATAAACACACACACATACACACACACACACACACATACACACACCACTACTGCACACACATACACACACCACTACTGCAAAACCAACAAAATATCAGGAATTAACATTTGTTGGTCATTAATATCTCTCAATATCCATGGATTCAATTCCCTAAGACAAAGGCTAACAGAATGGATACAAAGATACTATTCATTTGTCTGCTATATACATGAAACACACCTCAACATCAAAGATAGATATTACTTCAGAGTAAAGGGCTGGAAAAATATTTTCCTAACAAATGAACATAAGAACCAAGTTGATATAGATATTCTAATATCTAACACAATAGACTCCAAACCAAAAAACAAAAAAAGGAGAACATTTTATAGCCATTGAAGGAAAATCTACCAAGATGACCTTTCAATTATGAACATCTATGCCTTAAATGGAAGAACACGAACATTTGTAAAAGAAACATTACTTAAGCTTAAATCACATATCAAGCCTCATACATTAATAGTGGGAAACTTCAATTCCCCACTTTCATCAATGGAGTATTGAAGTCATCAAGACAAAAACTCAACAGAGAAATAATGGGGCAAACAGATACTGTGATTCAAATAACAGATATCTTGATAGATATAAGAAAATTGAAACAATCCCCTAACTCCTATCAGACTTCCAAAGATTAAAGCTGGATTTCATCAACAACAGAAATATCAGAAAGCCGACAAACTCATAGAAATTGAACATCTCCCTATGATAAGTTTATTTGATCAAGGCAGAAAGAAAGACTTCCCAGAATTACATGAAAGTGAATACACAATATCCCCAACCTATGAGATATAGTGAAAGCAATGCTAAAAGAAGAGTTCATAGCACTAAGTGTTCCTCAAATTATTCCGTAGAACAGAAAAAGAGAAACATCACCAATTTCATTTTATGATGCCACAGTCACTCTCATATACACACCACACAAAGACTTAACAAAGAAAGAGAATTAGAGTCCTTCCAGTCTGGGCCCGAGCAATGAGGAGACCCCAGGCAGCAGCTATGTAACCAATCTCACAAAACCCAGAGGAAGCTGGGCTCCCAGGAGCTCTAACCCAGGCAGTATCGTAGATAAGGAGAGAGCAATACCCACCCCAAACAGGGAGAAACTGGGACCCACTGGGACCCACTGGGACCCAGGATTTCACTCCTGGCCCAGAGCATTGGTTCCTTCCTGTCTGTGCCCGAGCACTGAGCAGATCTTGGGCTTCAGTGCTAACCCCAGCAGCAACACATGCCACAAACAGTTCTGACACAACCACGATAATAGGAAAGACAGGCTCCAGTCAGAGACAGTACAAGTAGAACTAAGGAAATTCAGATGGCACAAAGCAAGTGCAAGAACATAAGAATCAGCAACCCAGGATACTTGGCATCATCAGAACCAAGTTCTCCCACAATAGAAAGTACTGAATTCTCCATATCACCATGAAAGCAAGATTCAGATTTAAAATCACTTCAAATGTTGATGATAGAGGACTTTAAGAAGGACATAAATAACACTCTCAAAGAAATTGAGGAGAACACAGGTAAACAGGTAGGAGCCTTTAAAGAAGAAACACAAAAATCCCTTAAAAAATTACAAGAGAACACAACCAAACAGGTGAAGGAATTGAACAAGACCATCCAGGACATAAAAATGGAAGTAGAAATAATAAATCACAAAGGGAGACTACCCTGGAGATAGAAAACCTAGGAAAGAAATTAGGAGTCACAGACGCAAGCATCACCAACACAATACAAGAGATAGAAGAGAGAATCTCAGGTGCAGAAGATACCATAGAAAATATTGATACAACTGTCAAAGAAAACAAAAAGTGCAAAAAGTTCTTAACCCAAAACATCCAGAAAATCCAGGACACAATGAGAAGACCAAAGCTAAGGATAATAGGTATAGAAGAGAGTTAAAATTCCAAACTTAAGGGGCCAATAAATATCTTCAACAAAATTATAGAAGAAAACTTCCTTAACCTAAGAAACGAGATGCCCATAAAAATACAAGGGGCCTACAGAACACCAAATAGAATAGACCAGAAAAGAAATATCTCCCATCACATAATAAACAAAACACCAAATGTACAAAACAAAGAAAGAATATTAAAAGAAGGGAAAAAGGCCAAGTAACATATAAAGGCAGACATATCAGAATTACACCTGACTTCTCACCAGATATTGTAAAACCAGAAGATCCTGGACAGATGGCATACAGACCCTAAGAGAACTCAAATGCCAGTCCAAGCTACTATACCCAGCAAAACTCTCAATTATCATAGATGGAAAAACCAAGATATTCCATGACAATACCAAATTTACACAATATCTTTCCACAAACCCAGTACTACAAAGGATAATATCAGGAAAGCTCCAATACAAGGAGGGAAATTATACCCTAGAAAGAGCAAGAAAGTAATCTTCTTCCAACAAATCCAAAAGAAGATAGCCACACAAACAATGCCACCACTAATAACAAAAATAACAGGAAACAACAATCTCCTTTCCTTAATATCTCTTAACATCAATGGACTCAATTCCCGAATAAAAAGACAGAGACTAACTAACTGGATACCTAAAGAAGACCCAGCATTTTGCTGCATACAGGAAACCCACCTCAGTGACAAAGATAGACACTACCTTAGAGTAAAAGGCTGGAAAACAGTTTTTCAAGCAAATGGTCCTAAGAAACAAGCTGGAGTAGACATTCTAATATCAAATAAAATCAACTTTTATCTTAAAGCTATCAAAAAGGATATGAAAGGAAATTTCATTCTCATCAAAGGAAAAGTAAACCAACATGAATTCTCAATTCTGAACATCTATGTGCCAAATACGAAAGCACCCACTTTCATAAAAGAAACCTTACTAAGGCTCAAAGTATACATTGCACCTCACACAAAAATAGTGGGAGACTTCAACACCCCACTCTCAGCAATGGACAGTTCATGGAAACAGAAACTTGGATACAATGAAACTGACAGAAGTTATGAATCAAATGGACTTAACAGATATCTATAGAACATTTCATCCTAAAACAAAAGAATATACCTTTTTCTCAGCATCTCATGGCACCTTCTCGAAAATAGACCACATAATTTGTCACAAAACAGGCTTCAACAGATACAAGAAAATTGAAGTAATCACATTCATCCTATCAGATCACCATGGACTTAGGCTGGTCTTCAATGACAACAAAAACAATGGAAAGCCCACATTCATGTGGAAACTGAATAACATTCTACTCAATGATAATGTGGTCAGGGAAGAAATAAAGAAAGGAATTAAAGACTTTTTATAATTTAATGTAAATGAAGACACATCATACCAAAATTTATGGGACACAATGAAAACATTTCTAAGATTAAAACTCATAGCTCTAAGTGCTTACAAAAAGAAACTGAAGACAGCGTACACTATCAGATTGGCAACATATCTAAAAGCTCTAGAACAACAACAGCAAAAAAAGACACACCAAATAGGAGTAGAAGACAAGAAATAAGTAAATTCAGGGCTGAAATCAACCAAGTAGAAACAAAAAGAACTATACAAAGAATCAATAAAACCAAGATCTGGTTCTTTGAGAAAATCAACAAGATAGATAAACCCTTAGCCAGACTAATCAGAGGGCAGAGAGACAGTCTCCAAATTAATAAACTCAAAACTGAAAAGGGTGACATAACAACCAAAACCAAGGAAATTACAAAACTTATCAGATCCTACTACAAAAGCCTATACTCAACAAAATTGGAAAATCTGGATGAAATGGACCATTTTCTAGACAAATACTAGTTACCAAAATTAAATCAGGCCCAGGTAAACCATCTAAACAGTCCCATACTCCCAAAAGAAATAGAAGTAGTAATTAAAAGTCTCCCCACCAAAAACCATTTGGGACCAGACAGTTTAAGTGCAGAGTTCTATCAGACTTTCAAAGAAGACTTAATGCAAATTATCTATAAACTGTTCCACAAAATAGAAACAGATGGAACACTACCCAATTCATTCTATGTAGCCACAATTACTCTCATACCTAAGCCAAACAAAGAGCCAACAAAGAAAGAGAACTTGAGACCAAATTCCCTTATAAGTATCGATGCAAAAATACTCAATAAAATTCTCACAAAACATATCCAAGAACCCATCAAAACAATGATCCAACATGATCAAGTAGGCTTTATGGTTCAATATTTGGAAATCCATCAATGTAATCCACTATATAAACAAACTCACAGGAAAAAAAACACATCATCATTTTACTAGTTGCAGAGAAACATTTGACATAATTCAATATCCCTTCATGATAAAAGTCTTGGAAAGATCAGGAATCCAAGGTCCATACCTTAACATAGTAAAAGCAATATACAGGAAATCAGTAGCCAACATGGCCTTCATATTTCAAAGTTATCAAACAACCAACACAGATGCTACTGTTTAGGAAACTGAGAAAATCACATGAAGCAACAGAAGATCCAGGACTTGATCCCAGGCATGTTGTCAACCTCAGTTCACTTTACCATATGCCTGTGACTATGGCTACACAGTCAATGTGGTTTCTGACACCCAAATCAATATCACTTCTTGGATTCTCATTTGTAGACAGAGCTGGCCCTGAAATTGGCTCTGCCTTATAGGTATACAAGTTACGGAAACTGACAGGTTTACTAAAGAATCATGTGATTCCTGGTTGACCTTGCCATTCCAAACTCAGTGACAGGAAGCAGATCCCCTAACATTTCAAGGACACTGTTTGCTGAACTCATTGTTAATCTCCTCATTGTGGGACCTTAAAAAGAGCAGTGGCTTTAAGAGTGGTGGTCCACAAGAATTACTGGGATTCTTAATTGGATTAAGACTATATTTTCATCAAATCTACACGACAATACCAAATTTACACAATATCTTTCCACAAACCCAGCACTGCAAAGGATAATATTGGGAAAGCTCCAATACAAGGAGGGAAATTATACCCTAGAAAGAGCAATAAAGTACTCTTTATCCAACAAATCCAAAAGAAGATAGCCACACAAACAATGCCACCGCTAATAACAAAAATAACAGGAAGCAACAATCTCCTTTCCTTAATATCTTTTAACATCAATGGACTCAATTCCCAAATAAAAGGACAGAGACTAACGAACTGGATACCTAAACAGGACCCAGCATTTTGCTGCATACAGAAAACCCACTTCAGTGAGAAAGACAGACACTACCTTAGAGTAAAAGGCTGGAAAACAATTTTTCAAGCAAATGATCCTAAAACAAGCTGAAGTAGCCATTCTAAAACTTACAGCCCGAGAACACAAAGGAAGGTACTCATGGATCCACCTGTACAGGTAGTTGAGTGTGGCCTTGTCAGGCATCAGTGGAAGTAAAGGGCCTTAGTGCCTGAAAATTTGGATTCCCTAGTGTTGGGGAATTCGAGAGCAGGGAGGTGGGAATGGGAGGATGGTGGGAGCACACCCTCATAGAAATAGGAAGAAGGCAAATGGGATAAGGGGTTTTGGGGGTAATAAGAGAGGAGATAACATTGGAAGGTAAATACATAATATATCCAATTTAAAAAACACAAATAATGGGTCTGGCAATTGTAGGTGAGTAGTAGAGAGTTTTTGTCAACAATTTATTATAGGGTTTTCATATAATCCTCAAGGATAAGGTACTGTTGAAGAGGCCCATGGAACTTTAAAAAGACTGGTGAGACATACTGTTGCTGAGACAAAGAATGATGCCAAACTGTGAGCTTGCTGAGTGTCCTGACAATAGTGACTGGGGAGCTGTATTGGACATATGTTCCTGACCCACATTTGCTTGACTATATCCCAGATGGCACAACCTGCCTTGCCTCAAGTTTTTAGACCTTGTGGGATACAGAATCAAAAAGAGAAATTATATCTCTTGTATTCTTCTTAAATGTGATCAGCTATTAGGACTCAATCTTGTACTGGTCTAGAAATCTATTCAACATGGTAAATAACAGTCTATATCCATGGCTTGAGCTCAGTATTTCCAGTTTGGTCAAACCTCAGGAATGGCATATATAGCTTGATCAGGCTATCCCTACTTGTCCTGGGGATAGTTTTATTCCAGCCCATCGTGTTAAAGCTTATCTTTTACAACATCAACATGTTGGCAGCAAAAGTACATGGCTTAAACCTGAAAATGGACCCCCAGACAGAGTTATTAAATTAACAGGATGGCAAGCCAAGGACCGGTAAGATTCTGCACAGAGCCTTACCAATCTAAGACTAAGTGCATTGCCTTTGATAATGCATATTCCATGATGGGTAAGAAAGGGATTCTTGTCAGAACTACCTAAGACAGGTTCAGTCTTGTTAATGAAATAAAAAAGGGGGAGAGGTGGAGAGCCTTTGGGGCTGCTGGGCAAGAAGCTGACATGGGCCAAGGACAAGGAAATGGGCTGCTTGGCAGGAGTATGACATGGGCCAAGGACAAGGCTTCAAGCGGGAATATGACATTAGACTAGAACAAAGGTGTAATTTCAGGTAGAAATCTAAATTGAAGGCTACAACAAAGAAGTAATCTAAGACAGGAATCTAAATATTAGGCTAGATGAAAGAAGTAATTTCAGACAGTTATCTAATTTTAGGCTAGAACAAGGAAGTAGGCTTTAGACATGAAGATGACCTTGGGCTAGGACAGGGAAGTAGGCTCAGAAACTCTGGTCATCCTGATAAGCCTTTAGAAACAGCGATCACAGGAGTGTTCACATAATTGGGTTTAATGCCTTGATTTTTCTTTGACTATTTGTGTTTATTGTATTGCTTGTTCCTTGACTATTTGCATCTATTGTATTGCTAGACCCTCAACTTAAAACTGACTTTAATACATGCATGTAAACAAAATGGTATAAAAGCATAAATGAAGAGGGGGTTATAGGATAGAGGGTTCTAGGGAGGGAAAATTGGGAAAGGGGATGACATCTGTATTGTAAATAAATAAAATATCCAATAAAAAAGAATTACAGACTAAAGCCTCTTGTTATCATTGTAGCAAAATTTTTCATAAAATACTTGTAAACTGAATCCAAGGAAACATCAGAAAGATTATCCCCCATGACCAAGTGGGCTTCATTCTACAGATGCAGGAATGGTTCCACATACAAAAATCTGTCAATATAACCCACAATATAAAAAAAAAAAACTGAAAAAATCCAAAGAAACCACATGATCATCTCATTAGATGCTGAAAAAGCCTTTGACAAAATCCCAAACTCTTCCATGTTAAGAGTCTTGGAGAGCTGGGCAGTGGTGGCACACACCTTTAATCCCAGCACTTGGGAGGCAGAGGCAGGTGGATTTCTGAGTTCGAGGCCAGCCTGGTCTACAGAGTGAGTTCCAGGACAGCCAGGGCTATACAGAGAAACCCTGTCTGGAAAAAAAAAAAAGAGTCTTGGAGAGATCAGGGACACAAGGGACATATCTAAATATAATAAAGGCAATTTACAGTAAGCAAATAGCCAACATCAAATTAAATGGAGAGAAATGCAAAGGAATTTTCCATTAAAACCAGGAACATGACAAGGGTATCCTCTCTCTCCATATTTATTCAGTATAGTACTTCAATTTAGCATTTCTACTAATATCAGGGGGATAGGAATGTTTTCAGATAAACTAAAATGAGTAGTAGCTGTAAAACAACAAAATAAAATGTGCAATAAATATTATTTGGTATCATGATGGGTTTCTTGAAAGTGGTGTGGTTTTGTACAGTGGTTTCTAAACCTGACTGCTTTTGACCACAAATACGAAAGCTTTTTTTTTTTTAATACAAACATATGACATTCACTTTGGAAATTTTGATTTCATACATGTTGGATGGGTTTATGTTAGGTTCTTTATTTTCAAAATATTTTGTTAATTGTATTATCTTTTTAGGCTTATTGACAATGTTGCATGTCATTAACAGCTATAGAAAGTCTGTCCTATAATTATATTTTAAAGCATTCTCCTCTGTGGCTTTCTACAGAATGTGGTGAGGATGGTTTCAGGGACACAGTGATTGTTTGGATTTGATGCAGAATCCATGTATAGAAGTGCAGGCCATGTGGAGTTTTATTATTCCTCCTTGTCACAGGCATCCCATCTGCTATGACAGTTTCTGCTATTGAAGAATGGAAACCCAGTGTAGGTAAGAACACACAGTGGAAGCTTTTTGGAAAAATATTGAAACACTTGAAATACGTTTTTTTAAAACAAAGCAGTAAAAGGTAGTTCTTTAAACATTCAAATGATTTTTTCAGCAGCAGCATTTTATAATTAGGTGTGATTTTTTATTCAATAATCTTTTTGGTATGTGCAATCTTCCATTAGAATATATCAGGTAAAATGTTCTAATGTGAACATCTTTTTGTCTCCATAAGATCATGCAAAGGGTTCACACTGTTGCAAAAAAAAATGCACCTAAATGATAATTACACCACTTTCTACTTTTGATAAATAGTTTGACAATGGAACTTGTTTTTGGTGATAAATTCTTATATTTGATGATGAAGAGAAATGATGTATCATAAGTGGGAAAGAACAGTTTTATACAAAGTCTTAGGGTTTTCATGGAATGTTCTATAAAGTGGTGTATTTCTTCAAATGTTGCTGATACAACATGTTTAGTTGTAAGTTTACTATAATGCCTTTTAAAAAGTAATTTGCTTTTTACAGTCTTGTTTCTGATAGGTCAATTTAGTAAATCTAATTACTTCTCATATACTAACTGCTTCCCTTGTTTCAGCAGTATGGAAATGTATCTTTAAAATGTCTGAATAACAGAAGAGTAACATAATATAAGTTTTTTAAAGGCATTATTTAGAATCTCTAAGAATGAATTGTCACTGAATAATTTTTCCCATAAAGAAAATTAAATGATAACTATGCTCTTTCTTGTTAAAAAAAATGTTAATTGAAATTATAGAATGCTGACTATATAGGTAATCTACTGAAATTTTATCTCAGGTGAGAGAAAGAAAAAGCAATTTCCAATCCACTTTATTATTTTTTTAAAGTAATACCTCCTCATGCATTGTTGCAATTGCATTCCTTTGAGAGAAGTTTTTAAAACATACTGCCATTGTTTAAGTGTGAGATAGTAATATGCCAAGTGTCTTGGTGAATTTGTATTCAGTGGGTTCTGGCCATGAATAAATTTTAAAGCCTGCAAGAAATTCTATACATGTGCAATCTGTCATGTTTGCCTGCAGATTCCAGTCTGTATGTCACCCACCCTCAGCCCAAGTCTGGCAGCTTGAAGGTAGGAGTTTCTTTCTTAGACCTCCCACTTACCCTTATTTTAGGCCTTCACTAGACTTACCTGCATCTGCTGCTTCTCCAGCGCTTGAGTTCTGTATTATACATAAATCTTAGGACTCCCAGGAATCATTTCTATAGTTTCGTATGACCTTTTTAGTTTACTCCTTCAGTACATCCTTCATGCATTGTCACTTTTTGAAAAAATGTTAATTTTATGTAAAAGTATCTTTTATTTGCCAGATGCAATCATCATCTTGGAGCTTACTGCTTAATAATCTCACCCTTTCCAGCTGAACTCTAGCTGGCTGATTCAACTCAGCTCTTCTGGCTAAAACTACTCTCCACGTTGACTGATTCAAACTGTTTTCTGACTGAACTGCTCTGCTTGGCCTTACATTAACTCTGGCCATCTGTTCTAATTTTCTGGCTCCGATTACATCTCTGGCTCATCTGTTTTCTCCTGCAACCTGTCCCTGTAAAACTGCAGCAGTAAAACTTGCTCCTCTTTCCCTCTCTGTGTCCCTATCTCCTACTCTTTGATGCTCTCTGAAGTCACCTTCTCTTTCCTCTCTGTTCTCATGAGAGTAGTGTAACCGTCTCTGACTCATTCTGTCAAACTGTTCTCTGATTTTTTACTTTGTCTTCCCTTCAATTTAACGTCATTGTTTGGGATTAAAGGTGTATACTAAACATGTGTCTGTATTACATCCAGAGGGATTTATTGTTTCTGTTGTTTTAGATGTGTATGTGTTTGTGCATGTGCACATGTGTGTGAATGTATATGAAAGTATGTGTGGAGGTCAGTGGATGACTTTTGAGAGCTGCTTTGCTTTTTCAATCGCAGGTTCCAAGACTTGGATTTAGGTCCTCTGGTTTGCAAGTGAAGCGTCTTTACCTACTGAGCCAGCTCCCTGGCCCCCATCAACACTCTTTATCTAGCCCTACATTTTTTTCTTCTCTTGAGTTTATGGCAAAGGAGGTCCCATGGGAACCCCCAAATAATCCAGGATGTTGCCAAGACTGTAAGTTGTTCTCCACAAACAGACAGCAAGGTCCCACTGCTGAAGACAATACCTATATAATTCACTGACTTTAAAGAAGTTGAGATGGTGCCTATATAGAGCCTTCACTCCTATGTTTTAGATTATTAGGTAGAGGAAGGCACTTTTCACACCACTAAAGGAAAATCACAATGCCAACCCAGCTACAAAACCTGTGGTTTGCAATGGTGTTCTGTCTACAGGATATGCCACTGCAAATGTGGCATAAAGTTGGTGGGAGTAACCAACCTGTAGAGAAAATATCTTGTGTATTGTATGGGTGCATCACTTGTCAGTTAAAAAATCCTATGGCCTATGGTGTAGGCAGAAAATAGAGATGGAACATTTGGGAGGTAGAAAGGATTCTAGGATAGAGCCAAGTTGAGATTTACCGGGAAGATGTGACAAGATGGACACATGGTACCTGAGTACAGGTAACCAGCTATGTGGCAGAATGTAGGCTAGAATAGATGGAATATTTTAAGTTTTATCTAGTCATAGAAGAGCCTAGCTATATGGCCAAGGTATTTGTAATATATTTTGAGTCTGAGTCTTATTTCTGGGGGCATGGACTGGGAGGAAGAACCAGGGCCTAACTTCAACCAACTAATATCTGATTTGACTGAAGGCCTACTCTATGAGATGGAATCCATACCTGACACTGCTTGGGAGATCAAGATCCTAAGATTAGATAGCCCAGGGACCTATCACAAAACCAAATACTACTGTAACTTATAGGAACAAATACAGTGACCCTCAGCCAGACATTATGCAGAGAGTGAAAGTCATTGTACCACTTGTTTCTAAGTGGGATTTCTCTCTACCCTCAGGGTTCAGGGAACCTTGATGAGGTGGAATGAGTATAAGAGACAGAGGGGATGTAGAACACAAGGAGAGCAAGGACCTCTAAATTATCAAGATTAATGCATGTATGAACTCATAGAGACTGAGGCAGCATGTACAGGTGCTGTACAGGTCTGCAGCAGATAGGATCCTATAATTGAAAGAATTGGACACAAATCTTCAAAGTTTCCATTCCTAACCAAGAAGCTATCTCCAATTGATACTCACTTGCAAGCAAAAACTTAGTTCTCATCAAGAAGAGTCACATGGGTAAACAAACTACTCTTAATAGTAGGCTGTATGCCCAGCATTAAATGACCTGCAGAAAATGGACTCAGAAGCATCTTTGGATATTACTTGTCTCATAATGTTGTTTCAGGATGATTCTTTTTTGGCTTCAGCTTCACTTCTCCTTCTTCTTCTCCTCCTCCTCCTTCTTCTTCCTCCTCCTCCTCCTCCTTCTCCTCCTCCTCATCTACCCTCTTTTTCCTCTTTCTCCCCCGCTCTTCTGCCTCCTTTTAAATTTTATCTTATTATTTTTATTATACACACATAAACATATATATGCATATATGTTTCATCTCTCATTTTACCCTACAGGTTCATTGTCTGTCTATCTATCTATCATCTATCTATCTATCTATCTATCTATCTATCTATCTATCATCTATCTATCTATCATCTAGCTATCTAAATATAATATAATAAATATAATGGCTTCCAATTTAGTGTTTTTATCAGACTTCTGAATGTGGGAATGAGTGTGTCTTTGACTCTTGTGCATTTTCTTGAGCTTTACCTTTTGTTAGTTTGTTTTGCGCAATTCTGATGTGTTAGTTTTTAATCTTATTATTGTCCCTTAGAAGACTGTTTTCTAATGAGAGATAGGGAGTGGAGGTGGAGAAGAACAGGGAAAAGTAGACAGAGAGGAAGCTGTAATCAGGATATATGAAGTGAGAAAGAACAATTTTCAATAAAAGTGCCGAGGAAGACTCATTATGGTCTAATGAGTCTAATGGTCTAATGTGGCTGGAATACCTTCTTGAATGGTTTCTTCAGACTGTGTACACCAGGGAGTTCATTTTCTCTTTCTTTTTGATTGGGCCAGTTGAATAAAGTTGTTCTTAACTCAATCTTTGACAAACTGCATTCATTCTTATTTTTTATTCTCTTAAAAAACAGCCAAGAACCTTAGTTTAGATAGTCCCCTTTTGTTTTTCCCTTGTCTTCCTCTGTATACTGTTGGTGATTTCAAGTGTTTATTTTTATTGCTTATTCCAGCTTTCTCATGAAGAGATCTTCAATTTTTATCATATTAAAATAATATTTTATTTTAAATTTAGTTTTTGAAAAGAATGCCAAAATTTAAATGTCATTTGGCAGGTCTAACTACACATTGGGTTTTCTTTCATAGTTTGCAATTTTTACTTCCTCTTAGAAAGTGAGATTTTATTTAATTTCTCCAAGTTCTTATAACAAACCATTATTGGAGCATGCTTCTTCTGTTTCCAGTTGTTGTATGTTATACTTTTTTTTGATGTTTTTGCTTAGAGCCCTTATAATTTTCCTCCTCCATTCTTTCATACAATGGTAGCTGTTATTGACAATACACTTAGGCATTGAACTGGATATTTCCACAAATTAGTGGAAATATCCACATTATTTACATTTAACTGTGGAGGAAGTAGACTTAAAGAATAGAGGCTTAAAGTCTCTCTAGCTTGAAAGACTGGGCTTCCTCCATAATCTCTGGGATGACGAGCACTTGTGTGAGTTAGAACAAGCTACGTCGACAAAAGTTTTATGTACATTAAGTTTTCAGAGGTTTCGTGGTTTGAGTTTGTGGTGAAGCAGAACAGTTGTTGGGAGCAAAATGGCTCACTTTATGGTCTGACAGTAGAGAGGGAAAGTGAAGAGAGCCGAAGGACCTCGGATCACAGCATCACCATTGAGCACACGGCTTATAATGACCCAATGTCTTCACAGTGGACCCTACCTCTTAGAGGTTCCACTAACTCCTAGTGGCACACAGTTTTATAACTGTATTATTCAGGGTTCTCTAGAGTCGCAGAATGAATCTATCTCTGTCATTCTTTCTATATGAAAAGGGAATTTATGGAATGACTTACTGGCTGCAATCCAACTAAACCAACAATGACCAGCAGTGAATGGAAAGTCCAAGAATCTAGTAGTTGCTCAGTTCCACAAGGCTGGCTGTCTCAGCTGGTCCTATGTATAAGCTGGAATCCTGAAGAATTATGCTCAATGCCAGTAAAGAAGTGGATATATTGGCAAAGTGAAGGGAAGCAAGTGAAGAAGGAAATTCTTCCATTGCCCTTATATAGGCTTATAGCAGAAGATGTGGCCCAGATTAAAAATGTTTAATCCACTTCATAATCTGAATCAAAGGCATGTTGTCTTTCTACCTCAAGAGTCAGATCACAGTTGTGCCCTACATTTCTAGATTGTGATTTATTCCAGATATAGTTGACAACTAAAGATAGACACCACAATAGCTAAGCTTCTTATTCATTCTTCTTCGACTGTAGACAAGTTAAATTCTGTGTGATTATGCAGTTATAAGGTATATTACCCCAGTATCTAGCAGTTGTATATCTTTGTTAAACTGAATGATGTGTGGCATATTCTTCTATAATTTTTGCTTTAAGAATGAGCACTGGTACTTAATGCTAGTTTTTTTTTCTCTTTGTTGCTTTCTGAGGTACTCTACAGGAGGGTCACGTTACTCCAGAGCTGGATAGCATCACCGAGAGTATCCTCTTTGTGTATTTTAGTTGTTTACTGCAGCAGAAATTGAGATTTGGTCTCTGTTTCTAGAAACACAAGATGAGTAGAGAGATAAGGAACACCATGCTTCTTCCTGTTTCAGAATGTTGTGTCCATTCTGTGTGAACACATGGTATAGACAAGCAGTTTTGAGTGAGTGATTGACAGTGAGTCTTCTCTGTATTTTCTTAGATTATCTTTGTTGTTGTTGTTGTTGTCAGAAAATATTCCTGAGTCAAGTCACGTTTCTTAATAAGTCTGGTCAGTGATCCATGTAACATATGGTTATGAAAAAAAAAAAAACAACAAAAAAAGAAAACCTCTCCTGCTTTAGGGCAATAGGCTAACAATCAACATTAATTTTTGTTGATATATTAATTCAAAAGTTATTTCATCTTATGTGTATGGATATCTGGCCAGCACATATTTCTCTGTACTGTGTGGGTCCAGTGCTCAGTGAAGTCAGAATAAAGTGGATCCCTGGGAACTGTACTTAGAGATGGTAGTGGGCTGTCATATGGTTGCTGGGGATCAAACCTAGGTCCTCTGGAAGACCAGCCAGTGCTCTTACTGGCACAGCTTTCTCCCCAGTCTATTCATTGATATTTTTAACTGACAGAGGAAACAGGTGGCATCAAAGAATGGTGCTTTCTTAAGTTAAGGTCTCAGTAGTTTTATTAAATTGTGCTTTAATTAATCTTCAAATGTGATATTTTGACTAAATATGTTTTCTCAGAAATCTCAGGTTTATAGCACGTCATATGTTAGGGTAGAAGGTTTGTCATAGTGTGGCAGATTCTAAGGTGCTGTTATTTGTGTCTCTGTATCTCTGTGTCTCTGTGTGTGTGTCTCTCTGCTCCCCCCTTCTCTTTTTTGGTCAGTCCTTTAGATTATACTAAACAAGGCTGAGAGTGGCCTTTCCATTGTTATTGCTGATGCTCTTTATATGAGGAATGCCTGTTTTCCTTATATTCTTTTTCTCATTTGGACCTTTGTATTTTCATGGCTGAGTAATTCCCAAACACTCTCAAGAATATCTGTGATTTCAGGTGTTTTTAATATACCATTGCTAACCCGTGTTTTTCAATTCTACATTTATCAAACACCTTTCTTTACAAATTACTTTGAGAGGAGTTGAAAACCATGTACACAGAATTCAGGAAGCAGGAGGTTTTCAATGTGTGTAAATGAAATATTTCTATGATAAAATTTATACACATGTGTGTGTGTGTGTGTGTGGGTGTGTGTGTGGGTGTGTGTGTGTGTGTATTTCAACCTAAATACCCAAGACAATGAACTGCAAATCTATAATATTAAATCTATATTCATGAGGCTGGAAAGATGGCTCAGTGGTTAAGAGCATTGACTTCTCTTCAAGAGAACCTAGGTTTGATTCTCAGCACCCACATGGCAGTTCACAACCATTTACAACTCCAATCCCAGGGATCTTTTGCTGGACTCCATGGCCACCAGACACACAAGGCATAGAGACGGACATGCAGGCAAAGTACCAATATATATAAAATTTAAAAAAATATATAAGGCAAATTTATATTCACAGCAGAAAAAAACAGGAATCAACCATATAATATAATACTACATCTTTTATTTTTCTTCAACAACTTTGTGAAGTACAGAGGCAAATTATGCAACATTTACTAACATGGTAATCTATAAAGTATAGCTTGGAGTCTCTGCTTTTCTGGAATCCTCTTTGAAGGCCAAGCTTATCTTTATTATACCAGCTAAACACTTTTAAGATGTTTAAGTTCTTACCACCTAATGCATGGACAGTGGAGATTCCAGGTTCTGTTTGTGTGACATTTCAACAGAGCTAATACAGAACCAATGTATGTAGGACCTACCTACCTTCGTCTAAATCTAATGGAAAACAGAAAAATGTTCATTGACTACTTGCTTGTCGTAGGCTGAGTAATGGAATCTCTTAGATGACCGTGTTCTAATCTGAGAACATGTGAATCTGTTACTTTATGAAGCCAGACTCTCAGATGGAATATCAGTCCTGATTCTCTGTGCTATTCCTCAGGCAACTTCAGGGTCATTAGAGGGAGGTTGGAGGCAGAGCAACAGTGCCAGACATGCTCTTCAGAAAGGACCAGTGACAGCTTTGATGATGGAAGGGATGTGTAATAGCAGAAGGAGCTATAAAAAGTAAAAAAGTAGATGCTCTCCTGAGGAATCAGAGTGGGGTAAGGCCCTTTGGTCACCCTGCTCAGCCAGTGTGATGCCTTCATGTATCTGACCTCTAGAACAATAAGAAGATAGACCTGTATTCTTTTAAGCTACTAAGTTCAAGATAACTTACCATGGCAGAAGTTGGATGTGGACACAATATTTATTAAAAGTTTCTTAAAAACAATATTACTTCTCTGATGTAAATCCTTCAATGAAGCCTCAGTAGTCTCAGCATGAAATAAAGGTCTGCAGTTTATATACTATAAAGACTTTTGTCTTCTATCTCACTGCTAATTCAGAGCTTCATCTGCTGGGGTCAAGGTAGCTGTCCTATGCCCCTGTTCTAGTGTAAACACTGCAATCCATGACTTGCTGAACTAATTTTACTAATGTGTGTTTCTAGTTCCTATCTATCTTTATAAACTTATCTTTACTGTACAAAGCCTTGCTTGTAAATACTGCTAAAGCAAAAAGGCCTCTCAACCTAGGGTTACTTTTGACACATATAATCCATAATAAATTATGCATAATTAACACACACACACACACACACACACACACACACACACACACACACACCCTTGTCTTCTTATTTGACTAAGCTTCTTGGGAGAGGTACAATTATTATGCCTAAGCACCTAATACACTGCTTGAGTCATAGAAGGCCTCAATAAATATTCTTTTCCTGATTGTCCAGGTGATTGATGATGACCCATTTTCTCTCTCATAGGTTTTTAATTTCTATGTTCAGCAATCATATCATATCTTAGAGCAAATTTATCTCACTGTCTCTCCTGGCTGCCATTCTATTTCTCTTTTCATATAAAATGGGAGTATTTACCCATGCAGCTCCCATTTTTCTCTTAACTCCTTGATGTACTGATTCCTTTTGGTCATGACTTTGCTTTCTCTGTGGTCCCTAATAAGTTCCTTTTAGAGATGCTCTTTGATCTCTCTGAGAATTTTGACCACGATCATCTCAAACTCTGTTCTTAGTTTTTTCCTGTGCATTGGAACACTTTCTATTCTATCTTTTCTTTTATATTCATACTTGTTTACATACCTTAGTTCTAGGTATCTCTCTATATTCTTTTTTTAAAAAAGGTTTATTTTGTTTTTTATTCATGGGTATGTGTGGCTGTCTGTGTACATGCACATGTGCTTGTAGATGCTCAGCAAAGCCAGAGGAATGCACTGAATCTCCTGGAGCTATGCATAGGTGACTGTGAGCTTTTAAAAGTAAGAGCTGTAAACAGAATTGAAAGAGCAGCAGGCATTCTTAGCTGTTGAGCCCTCTGCTCCCTAACATTCAATTCTTAAGCCCAATTCCTCTTTCAGTACATCCAAAGTCTTGGAAACCTTATCCACTTACATTCTTCATTTTACCAGTATTTATAAACATGGCTACATCTCTTACCATATAGTGTTGTCTAGACAGTCCTTTATACAACTGCTGAAGTTGAATCCTCTACCATTCTCATTAGAAGCTACAGGTAAATGAGTCTTCATGACAAACAACTTTCACTCAGCTTCTCTTTCAGTGACCCTTTTAAACTCAGGTTACAAACATTAGACTCATTCAAAAATATATTCTGAGATATTTTATTTTTCTTTGTGGCATCATTAGAGTTATTTTGTATTATTTTTCTATTGCAGTCACTTTAATCTAGGATCATACTGTACTCTCATGTTGTAAGCTTTGTCTGTCTCCCATAGCTCTTCTTTTTATTCAACTTGCACCCCAACTACCGTCTATCATGAATGTTATCACTACCTTCTTTTCTAATAGCCAATTCATCCTGAATAAATTGTTTCATCTTCCAACAAAAAATATGATTTGTCCTCATCATTTATTGCAAGGTTCTCCAGGTGATCCACAGGGTAGCATTTAGTCTTTTCTTAAGGACTTACAGAAGCCACGTGTCTCCCGGGTACCAATTGCTCTTTTAACATCCTCACACTCATAGCTTCCAAGGTTTTGCAAGGATATAACAGTAACATGTACCACCACAGTTAAGGATATCCAAAATATGGATCTGCATCAGTGTCTTAGTTTGGGTTTCATTGCTGGGAAGAGACAGCATGACCACAGCAACTCTAGTAAAGGACAACACTTACTTGGGGCTGGTTTACAGGTTCAGAGTGTTAGTCCATTATCATTTTGGTGGGAAGCACGGCAGCCTGCATCCAGGCAGGCACGGTGCTGGAATAGGTGAGAGTTTTACTTCTTGTTCTGAAGGCAGCTAGGAGAAGACTGACTGCCACATGGCTAAGAGGAAGGTCTCAAAGCCCACCACCACAATGATACACTTCCTCCAACAAGGCCAATACCTCCAAATAGTGCCACTCTCTGAGCCAAGCATATTCAATCACCATAACCAGTAAGTTTTTATTAACTAGCAGATCCTCATACATAGTCCAGGGGTCATTTTTACTATAAGTTGTATTATGTAGTAGTAAAAGCTAATTTCTACTCTTGCTAGATTGTCACGGTGATCATTTTCTTAACTCCTCATGCAGTTGTAATCAAGAGAGAAACATGTTCACATCCCATTTCCCCAAGGACACCCTAGATATCCTTCTCTGAGTCCGTCCCTTAACACAGAAATTTATTCTATCACCATAGTTTGAAAATCAGTACCTACAATGATTATAGGAAGGTATTTAAGGAGTAGCTATGAGTAGCAATAGCAGAGTTATAAGACATATTTCAAATTCATGACTAGATTGCATACTGCTTTGCATTGCTATATGCTAAACATAGAAGAAAATATCATACCTTGTTGATTCATTGATGGAGTAGTGAGACATCACTAATACCAAACTTTTGGGTGGTAAAAAATTGCTACGTAGCTCAAAGTTAAAATCATTTGCATCCAATTCAGACACCTAGCAGCACAAAAATGCAGAGGAACATAATAGATGGGAATGGAAGGAGAGTCACCGCATTTCTTAGGCTTCTGAAGTGCAGGGAGGGATACTTGAAGGGTAGCCAGGAGGAACAGGGAGGCCAAGCAGAAAATTCGGACTGTGAGCATTGCACAGATATGCTTCCAGCTGACCAGCCCTATGACTTCCCCAAGTTAATTAACTTTCTTATGCTTAGCACAGCTCCATGAGTGCTCCTCGTGCTAGTTCCCCATTTCGAAATGATATAGTTAGGATTAACGAGGCGGTGCCAAGGATGTCTCCAGTTACAGGAAGAGCGATTCAGCAGAAATATAAACTCCTTTAATTTTCCCATTGGAGATCCAAGGGTTGCGTAAGATGAGCGTGAGTTACAGCAAAGCTGCCTTAATTGAGTCTGCATAGGCCAATTAGAACAGAAATCAACACAGTTTAAGAATTTGATCCAATAGACAGGCAGCTGAATGAACTCAGCTGGACCCATATAATTTTATTCTTTAGTAAAAGATTTTGGATCTAAATTATTCTTGTAATTGCTACCACACTCATGCTAACTGATCAACTTTATTATTTTGTTTGCTAAAAAATATACCTCAATCGCTGCTTAGGTATAATATGTAAGACTAAACTATTTATTTTTAAAAATTAATTAATTTATTCATTCTTGCTTAAATTAGCATGGACAGATACATTTCTGGCATTTATTACTGAATTTTTAAAATCACGTTCTAGAGAAACCAGATTGGACAAAATATAGTTAATGATAAAGAACAAAATGAAAGTTTACGAGCGACACATCTGATGATTTCTTTGTCAAAGAAAAGGCCAAAGCAGATGGGCAAGCTGAAAGACACATACATGCTAAACCAAAGCTCAGCATAAATGATATGCAAGTCATATTGTGTAAAAGCTCCCTCGGCACATTACAGAGTGTGCTTTTGAAAGCAGTGAGCACGCAGGAGGAACTGATTTCCATCTTTCCTAGAACGAAGACTTACAGTTAGGAAAGGTATACAGGAGAGTGAAACTTTGTGGAGTGTTCAGCAGTTATCTGCTAGTCCACCTCACAGGAAGTAATGGTCAATTTTCTCTCTGAGGAGATGAGAAGTCCTACTATTCTTTCCCTTGCTCACACCAGCCATTTAAGTAAGAGATCAAGAGGATGGGTAGACAAGAGCATTTGTCATGATGCATTTTCTCTCTGTGAGGTTTGCTATCACAGGTCATCAAGCTCATTATAAAGGCTGGATTAAAAAGTGCGGTTGACAGAATTTTATAACCTACCATATTTATTAAATAAAATAGTTAAGAACTTACATTTGAGTGTGCCAAATACTAAAGCCACAAATTCCGAAAACAATTTTCTTGGAAACCCTAACAGGACCACTTCTGGTGGCTTCTGACAAACAGCAATATAACTGATGTTATCATTCTGCAGCTCCAGTACTTACCTAAGAACACAGAACATTCTCACTCCATCACTAAAACAGCAAGGTACCATATTTTCCTCTGTGTTAGTTTATATCAATGCAAAACAGTATTATAAAAATCATTTTAGCAGTATTAGAAATTATTATGGAAGTTTATTATTTCAGACTAGGAAGCGTCACCTGACATGGATACATTGTAGAGAAGAATCAATAGAAGAATACTTTAACCACAAGGTGGCAGTAAGAACTCTATATATTAAACAGGATTTCAAATAAAAACTGTCTTCAGCCAGATCTCTGAGGACATGATTGTTAGAATAAATAGCCTCCCCTAACGCAGCATATGCAGAGAGCCTCAGCAAAGCTCCTTGCTTATGGCCTCTGTGGATAAGAACATTCCAGATTGCAAGCTGGATAAGCTGGGCTATTCCTGGGTCCTCAGCAAATGCCCATTTTTGAATTAGAGAACAAAATTGTGGTTGAATATTTATATTTGCTTTGATTGAATTCAAGGAGCAATTAAGATAATAAGTTATAAATAAACATCCCCAGGATGTGAAGTCAAGAAGCTTCCAGGGGTGTTCCCTACCACACATGTTTAATTTAAACTGCCTTACTTGTTTTTTATATGAACAATAAATTCATGTAAAGTTTTGAAAATGTTTTTACTGGTTTATTATTTTCAAACTCTATTACTATTTTTTAATCTTCAAAATATTCTCTTTAGCCTATTTATCTTGGTCATGAAGATAACGGTATTGTCTACTTAGTGCCAGACCATTGTTTTGTGAGCATCTGGTCAACAGAGCCCTAGAAAGCCCTCTAAGATTTACTTCACCTAATCCACACCCAAGTAGAAACAGATAAACATTGCAAAAGCCAGAAGTTATCCAGAGGAATAGGACTTTCTTATCTTTCTGTTAAAGCATTAGAGGGTCCCTCACTGGGAATGCAAAGAACAAGGAGATGAAGACTAAGGAGTCATTAATGTCCAAGTTTTTAAAATGATGTTCTTGAGGGGAGTTATGATCCACATACATTTAAAACGATAATATCTCAAAGCCACACAACAAGCCAAAACTCGTAGTGCAGGCAGGTAAAAGGAAACTGCTTTGGCTTCAATCATGGATGATTCTCCCATTCCTGCCAGGGGCAGGATGCCTGCATGTCAAGCTGTTCTCTCTCAGATTCAAAGCTGGCACCATGAAGCCAAGGTGGGACACCTGCACAAGCATGGCTACTGCCTCCTCTCCATGCCCCTTGTGCAAGGTTGTAGTGACTGGTTTGTGCTTTGGTTTGTTGGAGACATTGCTGAGTGGATGGGCAGCATTACGTAAATTACATATGTCTAAATTTAGTTTGATTCTCTAAAAACACTGTGCAAGAGTGACGGAGTAATCTTTCTGGAATTTATAAATAGTGAAGATATCAGGTTTATGAAATCTGTCATGCTATGATGCTCTGTAAGTTGCTCTATCTGAAAACACTGTGATTTAAACTAGCTCAAACAGCGGACAGACCAGTGTTACATAAGCATGCAATACATAACAAGTAGCCAACAGAATTAATAACAAGTGAGAGAAAATTTGACACTGATTTACCAACTATTCCAGAACAAGGATTGGTACTGGAAGTTGAGATCCCTGACAAGGATGAAGAAGTTAAAAAGCTAGAGTGGACTGCTTTGCGGTGATTAATGGAGCAATGAAGCATAACGACACAGCTTCATTTACATCCCAACCTTCAGATGTAAGTACCAAACTGGAGTCAGCATCAGCATAGGGTATTGTCAAGCAATCACTACTATTGCATTTGCTATTACTACTTTATTCAAAAATGTCATGTTCTCTCCTGTCTGAAAAACTCATCCACAGGGGAAATTTGTCTTGATGTCTTTAATTTAGGTTGAAAAATATATAATGTAAGTCAGGGAGATGGCTTAGTGCACAAAGGTAATTGTTCCCAAGCCTAATGAGCTCAGTTTAATGCGTGGGACCCACGCAGTGGAAACAGAACCAGCTCCTGCAAGTTGTCTGATTTCCACATTTTCATCAGATGTATACATGCAATACACAAACAAACAAATACATAAACAAATGTTTAAGGGACCCATCTACCCAGGGTGCTCCTCTCTGGACCCAGAACTAGGCATAGATCACACCCAAACACCAATTCCCAACACAAAGAGATCCGTTTTTAAAGCAAGGCAAAGAGACAGGGTGTCTGAACCTGAATAGAGCAGGAACAGCAGCAAATAGCTTTGTAGAGGGATTTTTAAAGAAAGAAATAAAGGGAGGTCTGTGTTAGAAGGAGCTAGAATGGCAAATTCTAGTTGGTCTGTCAGGGAAACAAAATGGGGATTTTAGCTATTGGACTTTGGTGAACAGCCTCAGGAAAGAATCGGGCATAAGGGAGTAACCAAATAGGGAATGGACCTTGGTGTCTAGCTTTAGGAATGTGGAAGTATCTAAGTAAAGGAATCTAATGGTTTAGCAAGGGAGAAGAAATTGGGGAGGGCAAGACCTTCAGACAACTTGCTTGCTGTGCTTGGGCTTGTTAGAGTCCTTTGAATGTAATAAAAAAAAGTTGAAACATTTCAGCACAGATTTTACCATTTTTTTCTCATCTAATGAACCTAAGCTATTAATTTAAAATTAGGCATACTTGGATATTAAAATTACTGTGGCAACAGACTCATACACCCACAAAATCTCTGTCCCTTGTGATCCAAGGAATCCCTTGTGTCCCTTGTGCATCACATGAATGGGAGGGCCACTATATGGCATTGCTGTTATTTAGCCAGTACATAAAATCCACGCACCTTAGTGAAATCATCATAATTTGAAGCAGCTGCAGATACTGTTCTTATGCCCACAGCCACTCACGAATGTATACCTTGGTGTCATAGCCAGAGACCGAAGAGAGTCAAAGAGTGGCTACAGAAACCCACAACAAGGCTAAAAATTACAACATCCTCCAGATTTTCTATCTACCTCCTCAAACTCAGAAAACGTGTATCACATGAACTATGAATCAAATATTCAAAGGTCAACTGAGAAGTCATCAATATTCTATTGTTTGAATGTTCATAGACTATTCCCCAGCATTGCTTTATCTGTTTATTAGTAATCAGCTAAGTGCCGTTTGGCTTTACCGATTAATAACTTGACGTTGATGGAGGGGCAATGGCTCAGCAGTTAGGAGAACTTGCTGTTCTTCTGAGGACAAGAGTTGGGTTCCCAGTGTTTAATGGGGGCTGTTCATACTGCCTGTGACTCCATCTCCAGAGGCTCTGAAATTTTGTTCTTGCCCCTGGACACACACATGTGTATACACACACGCACACACACAAAAAATAAAACAACATAAATCTTCAGAAGAGCAAATATTTGTTTTTTAGGTTCTTCTCTGGCATTCTGATTTCTCTTGGATACATATTGAGGAGGAGAATTTTGTGTTCTGTTGGATGAATGTAAGTTCAATGTGTCAACAAGGTCTGGAAATCTTTCTTTTGTAACTTGTCTATAATTCATTTTACACCCCCCACACACTTATTCACTTTATTCACTGCCCCCTTCCTGGTCATGCTCCCCCAATCCTTTGCCCATGCTCCCCTCCACTTCTCCTTTGAGCAGGTGGGAAACCCCCCCCTAGGTATTCCCAAACCCTGGCACTTTAAGTCTCTGTGAGGCTAGATGCTTTCTTTTTCATTGAGGTCAGACAAAGCAGCCCAGCTAGAAGAACATATTCCAAAGCTTTTGGGATAGCCCCTGCTCTAGTTGTTCAGGAACCACATGAAGGTCTTGCTGAACATCTGCTACATATGAGTGGGGAGGCCTAGGTCTAGCCTGTGCATATTTCATTGGTGGTTCAGACTCTGACAGCCCTAATGGTCCAGGTTAGTTGACTCTGTTGGTCTTCTTGTGGAGTTCCTATCCACTTTGGGACCTGTAATCCTTCCTCCTACTTTTCCATAACAGTCCCTTAGCTTCATCCACTGTTTAGTTGTGAGTGTCTGTATCTGTCTGAGTCAGCTGCTGGACTGAGCCTCTTAGAGAACAGCATGCTTCTGTCTATAAGATTCAGGAGTCTCATGTCTGATGAAGGTGGGGGTTGAGGCATTGGTAGAATGTGTACCTATATTTTTTAGGACCAAGTAATTTCTGTTTGGAGTTGAAGATCTAAATATAATTACTACATTTATTGTTAATAATGCTGGTACATAAATGAATAAATGGCACTGAAATCAGGGAAAGCATTCCTTCTCTTTAGACCATGTCAGAGATGGTGTATCTTCATGAGGTTGCCTGGAAGGTAATGAGAACAGGCATGCATGGCACTAAGCACAAA